>NC_053394.1:310697323-310997323 GCF_905171765.1 Bufo bufo
ACTTCACTGCTGAACGGCAATTAAGACGTTTACATATTTTTTAATTTTTTTATGATTAATAAACAACCCCCCCTTCCCCCCCAAAAAATTATATTAAAATTCACTGCAGAACAGCATTAAGACGTATTCTTTTTCCTATTTCTAAACCCCCAAAAAAGAAATATAACAATCACAATTCACCTCAAAACGGTGATGGGACATACGTATTTTCTTTTTGTACACTACGTAAATTGCTGTAGTACAATGTAACTTCACTGCTGAACGGCAATTAAGATATATAGATATAGATATATATACAGTACAGACCAAAAGTTTGGACACACCTCATTCAAAGAGTTTTCTTTTATTTTCATGGCATCAAAACTATGAATTTACACGTGGAATTATATACATAACAAACAAGTGTGAAACAACTGAAAATATGTCATATTCTAGGTTCTTCAAAGTAGCCACCTTTTGCTTTGATTACTGCTTTGCACACTCTTGGCATTCTCTTGATGAGCTTCAAGAGGTAGTCCCCTGAAATGGTCTTCCAACAGTCTTGAAGGAGTTCCCAGAGATGCTTAGCACTTGTTGGCCCTTTTGCCTTCACTCTGCGGTCCAGCTCACCCCAAACCATCTCGATTGGGTTCAGGTCTGGTGACTGTGGAGACCAGGTCATCTCGCGCAGCACCCCATCACTCTCCTTCATGGTCAAATAGCCCTTACTTTCAAAGTTTTCCCAATTTTTCGGCTGACTGACTGACCTTCATTCCTTAAAGTAATGATGGCCACTCGTTTTTCTTTACTTAGCTGCTTTTTTCTTGCCATAATACAAATTCTAACAGTCTATTCAGTAGGACTATCAGCTGTGTATCCACCTGACTTCTCCTCAACGCAACTGATGGTCCCAACCCCATTTATAAGGCAAGAAATCCCACTTATTAAACCTGACAGGGCACACCTGTGAAGTGAAAACCATTTCAGGGGACTACCTCTTGAAGCTCATCAAGAGAATGCCAAGAGTGTGCAAAGCAGTGATCAAAGCAAAAGGTGGCTACTTTGAAGAACCTAGAATATTACATATTTTCAGTTGTTTCACACTTGGTTGTTATGTATATAATTCCACATGTGTTAATTCATAGTTTTGATGCCTTCAGTGTGAATCTACAATCTACTATCATGAAAATAAAGAAAACTCTTTGAATGAAAAGGTGTGTCCAAACTTTTGGTCTGTACTGTGTATGTATATATATATATTATTTATTTATTTATTTATTTTTTTATGATTAATAAACTACTCCCCCCCCCCCCCCCCCCCCAAAATAAAAATAAAAAAATCATCACAATTCACGGCAGAATGGCAATTAAGACGCATTTTTTTTTCCTATTTCTACACCCCAAAATAAGAAATATGACAATCGTAATTCACTGCAGAACGGCTAATGCAGGCATCCTCAAACTGCGGCCCTCCAGCTGTTGTAAAACTACAACTCCCACAATGCCCTGCTGTAGGCTGATACCTGTAGGCTGTTCGGGCATGCTGGGAGTTGTAGTTTTGCAACAGCTGGAGGGCCGCAGTTTGAGGATGCCTGGGCTAATGGGACGTTCGTATCTGTTCTATTAAAACACCACGTAAATGGCTGTAGTACAATGTAACTTCACCGCTGAATGCCATTTTTTTTTCCTATTAATACTACCCCCCCCCCCCCCCCAAAAAAAGTAAAACAATGTCAAATCAAAGCAGAACGGCTAATGGGACGTACATATATATCCTGTTAATACACCCCGTAAATGACACTAGTACAATGTAACTTCACCACTGATCAGCAATTATGACATATATTTTACCCCCTGTTTTTCTTTCTTAATAACCCCCCCAAAAAAAACTTAAAACAATGTAAAATAAGGGGGGGCCTAGGAGAAAGGAAAAACGCGGTCTTTCCAGTACCAGATAGTGTCCAGAAGTTGATACGTTCTGAGTGGGAGAAACCAGACAAAGGATCCTTTATTCCAAGGGGGATTAAAAGGCGTTACCGTTTAGCCCAGATGACTGCACTGACTGGGAAACCATCCCTAAAGTAGACGCACCAGTAGCTAAGGTGGCTAAACATACAGCTCTACCCTTTGAGGATTCAGCACAACTAAAAGATCCGCTAGATAGGAAAGCAGAAAGTCTTTTAAGAAAGACCTGGGAGACAACAGCGGCCCTTCTCAAACCAGGAGTAGCTTCAACTTGCGTAGCTAGAACATTAAACTTATGGCTAGAGCAACTAGAAATCCACCTAGTCAATAAAACGCCACGCGACCAGATATTGGAGAGCTTGCCCTTACTGAAGATGGCAACCTCTTTTTTTAGCAGACGCAGCAGCAGAGTCTGTCAAACTGTCCGCCCGGACAGCCGTTTTATCCAACACGCGAGACGGGCTTTATGGCTTAAAGCTTGGTCAGGAGACATTACTTCCAAAAATAAACTAATCGCGCTCCCCTTCCACGGTCAATACGTCTTTGGAGCGGACCTTGACAAAATCTTAGAGAATGCTACTAATAGAAAAAGGGGATTCCCAGAAGAAAGATACAAACAAAAAAGGCAGTTTTTTCGTGACCGACACTATCAACCCGAAAATAAGAAAGATAAAGGGAAGTCCGGAAGGTGGAGCTATGCAAAGGGAGGCAGGGGAAGAAATTTCCTTTTCAACCCGAATCGAGCAGAATCCTCCTCCACCAATACCAAACAATGACGCCATACCAGTAGGGGAAGGCTCAGCTCCTTTCAAAAATCTTGGGAGCACATAACAAACAATGTGGATATTAAACATTGTAGAAGAGGGTTACAGAATAGAGCTACTCTCTCCCCCTCCACAAAAATTTGTTATTACTACCCTTCCTACATGTCAAATTGGTACCTTAAAAAACGACATCAAAGATTTGTTAAGCTTGGCCGCAATAGAACCTGTCCCAGAAGACCAGATAGGACTAGGATTCTATTCCGTCTCTTTATATAAAAAAAAAAACGAACGGGAAATCCAGAGTGATAATAAACTTAAAATACCTAAACAGATTCGTCAAGTACCAAAAATTCAAATGGAAACTCTAAAGTCGGCAGTAAAGCTTATAAAAAAGGACGCAGTAATGGCCACAATAGACTTAAGGGATGCCTATTATCATGTCCCGATACACAGGTCATCAAGAAAATTCCTGAGGTTTGCAATAGAGTTAAAGGGACACATTCAACATTTTCAATTCAAGTGTCTCCCTTTTGGGATCTCCTCAGCTCCAAGAACCTTTACAAAGGTAATGGCGGAAGCCATAGCAAGTCTAAGAGAAAAATCTATCGTGATCCCTTATCTGGACGACCTGTTAGTAGTTGCAGACAACAAAGCTATTCTAGAAGTCCACCTCCGGATAGTTTTGAACCATCTCCAGGGCCTAGGTTGGATAATCAACTGGGAAAAGTCAGATTTAATCCCGAACAGGCAAAAGATATTCCTAGGCATAACTCTAAATACAGTCTCCCAAAAATCCTTTCTTCCGCCTCAAAAAGTAAAGAAACTTCAAACAACGCTGAGGAACTTCAAGAAAGTAAAATTCTGTTCCATCCACAGGCAATGAAAGTGTTAGGAAGCCTTTCCGCATGTATCCCAGCAGTGGCCTGGGCACAATTTCACCTAAACCACTTCAAAAATTCATTTTAAGCAAGTGGAACAGATCCCAAACGACTCTAGAAAAACAAATATTTTGGATAATAAATTGGATATTTTGGGCCCAAGAACTACCCGTAGTAATTACAACGGACGCGAGCCTCCAGGGTTGGGGAGCATTAGTCCAAGGGAACTCCTACCAGGGAAAATGGCCAAATTACGTAAAACATCAATCCTCAAACTTCAGGGAACTAAGGGCAATTTGGGAGGCATTGAAACACACGAGTCTGATATCAGTAGGACGTCACGTCCTAGTGTATTCAGACAATGCAACAGAAGTGGCCTTCATCCAACACCAGGGAGGCACAAGACACCATCTACTACAGGGCCTATAAAACAAAATTTTCTCCTGGGCAGAGGAAAACATACAGTCACTATCAGCAGTCCACCTGAAAGGATCTCTAAATGTGCAGGCCGACTACCTGAGTCGCCACACGTTAGACCCGGGAGAATGGAAGTTATCCCCGGATGCTTTCCAACTAATCACAAGGAAATGGGGCAGACCGACAGTAGACCTATTTGCGTCCAGAAAAAATCACCAGTTGAGTCAATTCTTCTCCCTCAACCCAAGGGATCATCCTCTGGCAGTGGATGCCTTCAACCAAAATTGGATGACGAATCTAGTCTACGCATTCCCTCCGTTTCCACTGATCCCCAGAGTTCTCCAGAAATTTCAGAAAGAAAGCTGTACGTTAATTCTCATAACTCCCCTTTGGCCCAAGAGGAGTTGGTTTGCGCTGTTAAAAGCCCTCAGCATAGAAGCCCCTCTCCTTCTACCTCTGAGGCCAGACCTTCTAAGTCAGGGACCTATTACTCACCCAGAGCTACGGATTTTAAAGTTATCAGCCTGGATTCTGAAGAATCCAATTTGTTGAACCTAGGATTATCCAGGTTTACTCCTAAGCAGGAAACAAAGCACGAACAATAAATATTTGAAAATATGGGGAAAATTCGCTGAATGGTCAGGAAAATCCTTTGACCGGTTCAAGGCCAATATCCCACTAATCTTGGAATTTCTTCAGGAAGGCTTAGATTTAGGACTATCCCCTAATACCCTTAGGGTACAAGTATCGGCGCTAGGAGCCATATATAACACCAGGCTCACAGAACATCCCTGGGTAACTAGATTTCTCAAGGCAGCGGATAGGATCAGACCTACGATCAAAAACATGGTAGCTCCTTGGAATCTCAATATGGTGCTGGCCGGCCTTACTTCTGGTCCATTTGAGCCTATAGACGCAATCCCCATCAAATGGCTTACCATCAAAACTATCTTCTTAGTGGCAATAACATCGGCCAGAAGAGTCTGTGAGCTGCAGGCCTTGTCCATTCAAGAACTGTTTTTCTCTGTATTCCATGACAAACTAGTACTTAAATTAGATCCTACGTTTCTCCCAAAGGTGGTCTCTACCTTCCATAGGTCACAGGACATTGTACTTCCCTCATTTTGCAACAATCCAAAAAATTAACAAAAAATCTCCTACCACACATTAGACGTTATTTGGAAGCAACCAGACAATGGAGATTAGACAAAAATCTTTTCGTCCAGTTCTCAGGTCCCAATAAGGGGAAAAAAGCAGCAAAAAGCTCCATCTCCAGATAAGATTAGCTATCTCTGAAGCATATAAAGTCAAAGGGAAAGAAGCCCCTGCTTCCCTGAAGGCACATTCCACAAGGGGCATGGCCACCTCCTGGGCGGAAAAAGCTTCAGCCTCTTTACAGCAAATTTGCAGAACAGCAACTTGGAAAAGAATTCATACCTTTACCAAGCATTACAGATTAGATATCCTTTCCAATGACGACTTAAGGTTTGGCTTTCTGCAGTTGTCCCCCCCCCTAATAATTTTCTTTGATATTTACTCAGGATATGGTGTCATGGAGACGACTGGGGAAAAGAGTATTACACTCACCGGTAATCCGGTTTCCTGGAAGTCTCCATGACACCACATACATCCCACCCTTTAGATACTTAATTCAGTGGGGGGGGGTTCTGTTATCCTTTCATCCCGGGCTTCTTCGTTAAAATACACTGGCGATGGAGGGAGGGGGTGGGGTTTTTAACCTCTATTTTTTTTCCTGTCCAATCAGAAGGAAGTCAATCTCAGGATATGGTGTCATGGAGACTTCCAGGAAACCGGATTACCGGTGAGTGTAATACTCTTTTCTTAGCACAATGAACTCTTTTCTAGCACTGTCCCTAGCATCTGCTGACGTCTCTGCCTGCACTAAGCACACTGGAAAATGGCAGAATCTAAAATGGCTGAGGCTATTTATAGGGCTGTGACATCACAGGGGCTGGCTGGCTGCTGATTGGCTGCATGCATGGCATTGTGGCTGATCCCTCATTCCCAGAATTCTTTGCTCCATGTCCTAACATGTGTAGCAGCCATTTTAGGAAAAAATGTGATTCGTTAACACAAAGCTTGAGGAAATTCGGATTCTGTGCGAATCAAATTTTTCCTGAAATTCGGTTGGATTTCCACTTCGTCAACTTCGATCCGCTCATCTCTAGTATTGAATCAGATTTTGTTTTCTAAAATGGCTGCTGCACATGTCAAAGATAAAGTAAGAACCCCAGGAAAGAGGGATCACCCTTAACCCCTTAGGGACCGGGCTAATTTTCACCTTAAGGACCAGGCCATTTTTTGCAAATCTGACCAGTGTCAATTTAAGTGGTGATAACTTTAAAACGCTTTGACTTATCCAGGCCATTCTGAGACAGTTTTTTCATCACATATTGTACTTCATGACACTGGTAAAATGAAGTAAAAAATAATCATTTTTATTTATAAAAAATACCAAATTTACCAAAAATTTGTAAAAAATTTAAAATTTCCAAGTTTCAATTTCTCTACTTCTATAATACATAGTAATACCTACAAAAATAGTTATTACTTTACATTCCCCATATGTCTAGTTCATGTTTGGATCATTTTGGGAATTACATTTTATTTTTTGGGAATGTTACAAGGCTTAGAAGTTTAGAAGCAAATCTTGGAATTTTTCTGAAATTTTCAAAAACCCACTTTTCAAGGACCAGTTCAGGTCTGAAGTCACTTTGTGAGGCTTACATAATGGAAACCACCTAAAAATGACCCCACTCTAGAAACTACACCCCTCAAGGTATTCAAAACTGATTTTACAAACTTTATTAACCCTTTAGGTGTTCCACAAGAATTAATGGAAATAGAGATACAATTTAAAAATTTCACTTTTTTGGCAGATTTTCCATATTAATAATTTTTTTCCAGTTACAAAGCAAGGGTTAACAGCCAAACAGAACTCAATATTTATGGCTCTGATTCTGTAGTTTACAGAAACACCCCATATGTGGTCGTAAACTGCTGTACGAGCACACAGCAGGGCTCAGAAGGAAAGGAATGCTGTATGTTTTTTGGAAGGCAGATTTTGCTGGACTGTTATATTGACACCATGTCCCATTTAAAGCCCCCCTGATGCACCCCTAGAGTAGAAACTCCAAAAAAGTGACCCCATTTTAGAAACTACGGGATAGGGTGTCAGTTTTGTTGGTACTATTTTAAGGTACATATGATTTTTGGTTGCTCTATATTACACTTTTTGTGAGGCAAGGTAACAAGAAATAGCTGTTTTGGCACCGTTTTTATTTTTTGTTATTTACAACATTCATCGGACAGGTTAGATCATGGGGTATTTTTATAGACCAGGTTGTCACGGACGCAGCGATACCTAATATGTATACTTTTTTTTTATTTATGTAAGTTTTACACATTGATTTAATTTTTGAAACCCAAAAAATCATGTTTTAGTGATTCCTTAGTCTGCGAGCCATAGTTTTTTCAGTTTTTGGGCGATTATCTTGGGTAGGGTATGATTTATGAGATGACTGTTTGATTGGCACTATTTTGGGGTGCATGTGACTTTTTGATCGCTTCCTATTACACTTTTTGTGATGTAAGGTGACAAAAAATTGCTTTTTTTACACCGTTTTTATTTATATTTTTTTACGGTATTTACCTGAGGGGTTAGGTCATGTGATATTTTTATAGAGCCGGTCGATACGGACACGGCGATACCTAATATGTATACTTTTTATTTATTTATGTAAGTTTTACACAATAACAGCTTTTTTAAAACAAAAAAAATTATGTTTTAGTGTCTCCATATTCTGAGCCATATTTTTTTTTATTTTTTGGGCGATTGTCTCAGGTAGGGGCTCATTTTGATGCGGGATGAGGTGACTGTTAGATTGGTACTATTTTGGTGGGCATATGCCTTTTTGATCGCTTGCATTTTTACTTTTTGTGATGTAAGGTGACAAAAATTTTTTTATTTAGCATAGTTTTTATTTTTTCGGTGTTCATCTGAGGGGTTAGGTCATGTGATATGTTTATAGAGCCGGTCGATACGGACACGGCAATACCTAATATGTCTACTTCTTTTTTTCCCCCTATTCTTTACCAATTTTTTATAACTTTATTTGGGGAAAATGAAGTTTTTGTTTATTTTTACTTGAAACTTAAAATTTTGGGGCGGGAAAACTTTATTTTTTCAACTTAGTTTTACTTTATTTTTTGTCCCACTTTGGGACTTCAACTTTTGGGGGTCTAATCCTTTACAATGCATTCCAATACCATTGGCTGTATGAGTAATACATACAGGGGTCCCAGTTGCGACCGAGCCCGCAGTTGCGACTGAGCCCGGCACACCAGGGGGCCCGCCTGTGGACCCCTGGCCCTGCCCTGAAGTAGTGCTGTAGTGCCCGCCGCCCGCCTCTTTAATATACTTACCCTCCCCGGCCAGCGCTTCACTGTCCTGAGCGCGTACAGTGCAGCACCGGCTGGGAAGACAGAGGAGCGTGACTTCTGCCGGAGGCCCGAAAAGGAAAAGTAGCCGTGGCGCAGAACAGGTAAGTATTGGGGGCCTGGGGATCACTCTGTGGGCTGACTCTGTGGGCTGCCGCCGCTGATTGATCTGAGCCGATGGGGGCTGAGTGGGGGCTGACTGGGAGACCTGGGTCTTTGGGCTGATCTGAGTTCTGATGGGAGCTGAGTGGGGGTCTGATGGTGATGGGGGTCTTTGGGCTGATCTGAGCTATGATGGGGGCTGAGTGGGGGTCTTTGGGCTGATCTGAGGTCTGATGGGGGCTTAGTGGGGGTCTGATGGTGATGGGGGTCTGATGGTGATGGGGGTCTTTGGGCTGATCTGAAGTCTGATGGGGGCTGAGTGGGGGTCTTTGGGTTGATCTGAGGTCTGATGGGGGCTGAGTGGGGGTCTTTGGGATGATCTGAAGTCTGATGGGGGCTGAGTTGGCTGATATGAGTGGCAGGGAGACTCACTGAGGCCAGCAGCAGACATTTTAGTCAGATTACAGCCACTTTGCAGCTTTGGCTCTAATCTGACTGAAATGGCTGCTGCTGACCTCAGTCTCTCTGCCACTGCTGCTTTTAGGGTGGCCAGATGTCCGGTTTTTAGACTCATGGTCCGGCGCAAGGCCAGGACGAATGGCCAGAAATCCCCCTTTTTTGTTGTTATGGATGATGGGACGGTTGGTCCAGCTCTGGCATGGTCACTTTAAGTACCAATGGCAGGGGGCAGGGCCTGGCAGCATGTCCGGATCACACTGCGGGAACACGTGACGTCACAAAGTTATCAGCGCTGCAGGTCCGGCAGGAAGTTGGGAACAGAGGAGCGCGGGAGCCACTGCTAGACTGCCCACTTGCCCAGTAGTCTGTCACTCACCCCACCTTGCCTCGTTCTCTCTCTCTGCCAGACATTTTGCCAGCCTGAGCCAGGCCCAGGAGCAGCACTCATTCAGCCAGCCAGAGCCCACACTGAGCCCAGCCAGCCTTCAGCATTCAGCCTTGCCAGTTGCCACTGACTTTCAGCAGGTCGATTCAGCAGCTTTCAGCCTGAGCCAGTCCAGCAGGTAATAGTTACTATCTGGCCTTGGTATGTTCTGTATATTATTATATGTGAGCTGGCCTGGTATAAGTTATACACCTTCTGGTATATTAAGATATATAACTTATACCAGCTGTACATATGCACTCACCTAAAGAATTATTAGGAACACCTGTTCTATTTCTCATTAATGCAATTATCTAGTCAACCAATCACATGGCAGTTGCTTCAATGCATTTAGGGGGGTGGTCCTGGTCAAGACAATCTCCTGAACTCCAAACTGAATGTCAGAATGGGAAAGAAAGGTGATTTAAGCAATTTTGAGCGTGGCATGGTTGTTGGTGCCAGACGGGCCGGTCTGAGTATTTCAAAATCTGCTCAGTTACTGGGATTTTCACGCACAACCAATTCTAGGGTTTACAAAGAATGGTGTGAAAAGGGAAAAACATCCAGTATGCGGCGGTCCTGTGGACAAAAATGCCTTGTGGATGCTAGAGAGACTGATTCAAGCTGATAGAAGAGCAACGTTGACTGAAATAACCGAGGTATGCAGCAAAGCATTTGTGAAGCCACAACACGCACAACCTTGAGGCGGATGGGCTACAACAGCAGAAGACCCCACCGGGTACCACTCATCTCCATTACGAATAGGAAAAAGAGGCTACAATTTGCACAAGCTCACCAAAATTGGACTGTTGAAGACTGGAAAAATGTTGCCTGGTCTGATGAGTCTCGATTTCTGTTGAGACATTCAAATGGTAGAGTCCGAATTTGGCGTAAACAGAATGAGAACATGTACCCATCCTCTGATGGCTACTTCCAGCAGGATAATGCACCATGTCACAAAGCTCGAATCATTTCAAATTGGTTTCTTGAACATGACAATGAGTTCACTGTACTAAAATGGCCCCCACAGTCACCAGATCTCAACCCAATAGAGCATCTTTGGGATGTGGGGGAACGGGAGCTTCGTGCCCTGGATGTGCATCCCTCAAATCTCCATCAACTGCAAGATCCTATCCTATCAATATGGGCCAACATTTCTAAGAATGCTATCGGCACCTTGTTGAATCAATGCCACGTAGAATTAAGGCAGTTCTGAAGGCAAAAGGGGGTCCAACACCGTATTAGTATGGTGTTCCTAATAATTCTTTAGGTGAGTGTATATAATCATATAAGGAGATAGCAGGTTATACCAACATGCTCCATATCCCTATATACAAGAAGATGTATAACTTATACCAGCTGTACATACATAATTATTTACAGGAGATACCCAGGTTATACGTTCAGCGTGGTCCACTATATCACTATATACAAGAAAATGTTATGCCGTATATCATCCTCTTGTATATAGTGATATACAGTCATACGCGCGTGGTGACGGGGAGGGGGCCCCATGGATCAGTTTCGCACGGGCCCCCATGGATTGTGTGTACGCCACTGGCCGTGCAGCCAGCCAATCAGCAAATAGCCAGCCCCTGTGATGTCGCAGCCCTATAAAAAGTCTACTCCTGTCCAGTCCTTTCGTACATAATACCATTAATCCTTGAATCTGTTATTGGGGTGAAATTGCGGTTTGATACTACAGATTCCAGGGTGTTCATGTTCTTTCTCACATTCAATCCTGTAATCCCTAATTGTGTAATTGGGGTGAAACTGCAGCCTGATTTTAGGGTGCTCACGTTTTTATATATAAGTGCATCCATTCATCCTTGATTCTGAGGTGAAAATGTTTACTTTTTTTTATACATAAGTAAATCCGTTAATCCTTAATTGTCTAATTGGGGGGAAATTGGGGTCTGATACTACAAATTTTGGGGTGTTTACCTTCTTTCATATATAAGTACATCCATTCATCCTTGTTTCGGGGGTTAATTGTGCCCCGACACTACTGCTATTTTACACTGTTATTCTTACAGTACATACGTCTGACAGACAGGGGCCAGGCCCTTCTAAGGAAACAGACAGTGTCCAAAATGTTTCTGGAGCTGGCAACAGTAGCAGCAGAAGAAGGGGGGGTGGCATGAGTCACAGCGACAGGCCAGAGCTGCCAGTGTCATCTAGTGGTCGTGTTTTGACCAGCAACCCAATTGTCCTTGAATGGTTGACTCAGTCTTCAACATCATCTCAAGTGACATCAGACAGCCCGAGCCAGAAGTCAGTGGGTTCCTCTGACACCACGTTTAGTTGGCATGGCCCAGGAACAAGCTCTGTGCCCCCACCTGTACTGAACCTGTCTCTTTCGTTTTCTGTTCCTTCTGCTCGGGAAGTATTGTGTGCCCTGAGCTCTGCTCCGCTTTTCAGTGAGGATGAGCTTGTTGCGGACATTCAGCATCTACTGCCCAGCCAAGATGTGGAGGACAGATTTGCTGCTTCCTCTGGTAGTAGTAATAATGCTGAGTCGCATGGGAGCAGGTGTTTCAAGTAGTTAGGCACGCGACCCTGAGACTGATGCTGGTGACATCAGTGACGTGCAGACAGCAGTGGATGTTGTAGCTGATCACACGTGGGAGCCGGGTGGAGGGGGCTTCATCATCATCATTATTTAGGTGATAAGGGTGGCAGCATGCGCGTGAGGCAGCGGCTTAGCCAGCAGGATGGTAGTGTGGCCGAGGGTCAGCAGGGTGGCAGCAGTGTGAGGTCTGGAGCCACATGTGCCCAGGGGGACCATCTGCTACTCAGGAGCCTACCTGTCCAAAAAGGGTGGGTGCCGGTGTGGGAATTTTTTCATCAAGTCGCTGGAGGACGTCAGTGTGACCATTTGAAGAATCTGTTGGCAGAGGGTGAAGTGTGGCCAGAATGCCAAATTTGGCACCACGGCCCTGCGTCAACACATGCAGTGTCACCATAAAGTGGCCTAGGAAAACTGTGGCTCTAATGCAGTGGTAGAGCTTGGTGCAGCAACCGCTGCATCTCCCAGAGGCACGCACCCCTTCTCCAGCAGTTAAGGCTCCACCACCACAGCAGAAGGGAGCTGTGTTTCCTTCCCATCATCTACTGGTCCTGATGCTTCGGCTCCTCCTACTCCTCGACGCGCCTTTTGCCAGCAATTGATCACCAAGGCGATTGCAAAAAGTCAACAGTATGCGTGCACTCATCCAACGGCGCAGAAGCTGAACGTGCTCCTGGACAAGTTTCACAGAACTGATGGCTTGTGCCAAGCCAAGGAATAGAGTCCCAAGCCGTTCTTTAAAAAGGCTGTACCAGCCTTGCACACGTATGCTAACCAGAAGGTATGCCAGTCCTTGAGCCTGTCTGTGTCTGCAGCGCCAAAGTTCAAAGCAGCGCCAACTTGTGGAGCTGTAACTACAGTCAAGGACAATAGATGTCCTTTACGGCCCACTGGGTAACTGTGTTTTTAGCTACACGAACAACTTGGCCAGGTGACAGCACTGCCGCCTCCGCGTTCTCAAGCTGTGAGTCCTGCGCCAATGTCCTCCTCATCCTCAAACTTGTCCTCAGCCTCCACTGCAGGCACAATTTGGAGTGCTCCTCCAGCATTCCACCTATGCAGAGCACAGCGGTGTCACGCCGTTCTGCACCTGGTTTGCCTGGGCCAATGGAGTCACACCGGGGAGGAACTGCTCCGCGTCCTTTGAGGAAATTAAATCCTGGCTGTGTTCTCGCCAACTTAAAATCTGAACCATGGTCACAGACAACGGGAAAATCATTTTCCCATTGATCCATCGCCCTGCATTGCACCCATCTTAAAGAGGACCTTTCACTACTCTACAAACTAAAAACTAACTATATCAGTGGGCAGAGTGGCGCCCAGGGGTCCCCCTACACTTACTAGTATGTCTGGGCGCCGCTCCGTTCGCCCGGTATAGGCTCCGGTGTCTGCGCTCCCTCTGTTGTACTGGAGTGATTTATTGTATGAGGCGTGTCCCTTGCTGCAGCGCTGGCCAATCGCAGCGCACAGCTCATAGCCTGGCTATGAGCTGTGCGCTGCGATTGGCCAGCGCTGCAGCAAGGGACACGCCTCATACAAGAAATCACTCCAGTACAACAGAGGGAGCGCAGACACCGGAGCCTATACCGGGCGAACGGAGAGGCGCCCAGACATACTAGTAAGTGCAGGGGGACCCCTGGGCGCCGCTCTGCCCACTGATATAGTTAGTTTTTAGTTTGTAGAGTAGTGAAAGGTCCTCTTTAAGGCTACTTTCACACTACCGTTCAGAGCGGGTCCGTCTGATGTCTGCTCAGACGGATCCGCTCCTATAATGCAGACGTTTGGATCCGTTCAGAACGGATCCGTCTGCATTATAGTTTAAAAAAAATTCTAAGTGTGAAAGTAGCTTCAGACGAATCCGTTCAGACTTTACATTGAAAGTCAATGGGGGACGGATCCGTTTGAAGATTGAGCCATATTGTGTCATCTTCAAACGGATCCGTCCCCATTGACTTACATTGTAAGTCTGGACGGATCCGCTTGCCTCCGCACGGCCAGGCGGACACCAGAACGCTGCAAGCAGCGTTCAGGTGTCCGCTTGCTGAGCGGAGCGGAGGCTGAGCGCTGCCAGACTGATGCAATTCTGAGCGGATCCGCGTCCACTCAGAATGCATTAGGGCAGTACGGATGCGTTCGGGGCCGCTTGTGAGCCCCTTCAAACGGAGCTCACAAGCGGACACCCGAACGCTAGTGTGAAAGTAGCCTTAATCTGTTTGTAAAGCAGTTCCTGAAGTCTTCCACCCAACTGCAAGACATCCTGAAAATGGTCAGGAAACTGCATGCACTTCAGCCACTCTTGCACTGCAAAAAACGCCCTCCTTGAGCTGCAAAGGCAGAATAGCATTCCACAACATCGCCTAATATGCAACATTTCCACCTGTTGGAACTCCACCCTCCACATGTTGGACCAACTATATAAGCAGAAGAAGGCTGTAAATAGTGATGAACGAACATCGGCCGGGACGATTCGCGAACGCGATCAAATGTTCGCTGCCGGTCCCATTCACATTAATGGCAGGCGAAAACCTTCAGGTCATATTTGCAGCCACCAAATATTTACTAGAAGTGCACAAATAGTCCCACAACATGGACAGTGACATACTAGAGGGGCAGTGGCGTAGCTAGAAATGACTGGGCCCCACAGCATATTTTTGAATGGGCCCCCCTCCCCCAGTAATTTTTTCGCAACCCCTTCATTTCATGCCGCCCCCATTCCTGTGGCTAGTAAAGATCACTCTCTCAGACCAGGCCCGGCAGCTGTTCCATCCGTTTTCTACACTGTCTATACTGCCACTGTATATTATTTCATTGTGTAATACTGTTGAGGGGGCCCTGACAAAATCTTTTATTCCTCCTCCTCCTGGATGGGCCACTTCGGGGTCAGGGCCCCAAAGCAGCCGCTTCCCCTATAGTTACGCCCCTGTAGAGGGGGATCAATGACAAAAATTCCCACAAAAAATATGTATTTTAATCATGGGCCGTTTTTATGCGTCTTAAAGGGAAATTCTCAAAAATGTGTCCTGCTGGAGCCTAGAAAAAATTTACGGGAGTACGGACCCTAAAAATTAGGCATTCAACTGACATAAAAGAAATTATGATTATGTGGCTCGAGGTACATTATGCGGTCACTGAATAACAATTTTACTGTAGCCCACTGGAGTACAGGCCCCAAACATTAGGCATTCACTGTACAGAAAAGAAGAAGTGATTATGTGGCTGGAGGTATATTAGACAGTCATTGGATAACAATTTTACTGCAGGCCAGTGGAGTACAGGCCCTAAACATTAGGCATTCACCGTATAGAAAATAACAAGTGATTATGTGTCTGGAGGTACATTAGGCGGTCACCGTATAACAATTTTACTGTTGGCCAGTTAGATTACAGGCCCAAAAAATTATGCATTCACCGGACAGAAAAGATCAAGTTGTTATGTGGCTGGAGGTATATTAGGCGGTCATTCGATTACAATTTTACTGCAGGCCAGTGGAGTACAGGCCCCAAACATTAGGCATTCACCGGACAGAAAAGGCCTTTTATGCCTCTGTATTTACATAAGACAGGGACCATTCTTTGTTCTGTGTTGTGGCGGATATGTGTGGGCTGGCATGAGGAAATTCAATTAAATGTGGTCGTCACAGGTGTTGAATTCCTCTGAGATCCATGCCTCATTCATTTTTAGAAATGTGAGGTAGTCCACACTGTCGTGAACTAGGCGAGTGCGCTTATCGGTCACGATCCCCCTGCTGCTCTGAACGTCCTTTCGGACAGGACACTCGACGAGGGCCAAGCCAAAAGTTCTATTGCAGTGGAAAAGGAGGAGTCAGCCGAGGAGGAGACAGAGGATGGAGTAGGAGAAGAAGAGGCAGGCCTTTATGCAATCCGTGGTGGTAACACCAAATCCACACGGGTAGCATGCTTGACAGCCGTCAGAAGGTTCACTCAGTGTGCAGTAAAAGTTATGTACCTTCCCTGCCCGTGTTTGCTAGACCATGTGTCTGTGGTTTGATGTAACTTGGCACCGACACTGTGTGCCAGAGATACATTAACTTGCTGCTGGACGTGGCCATATAGCTCTGGAGTGCCCTTCTGGGAGAAATATTTCCTTCCGGGGACCTTCCATTGCGGTGTGCTAATGGCCACATATTTTCTAAAGGCTCTGCGTCCACCAGTTTATATGGCAGTAGTTGGCGGGCTAGCAGTTCCGACAAGCCAGCGGTCAGCCTTTTGGCAAGAGGATCCGGCGTCATCAACTTTTTACATTCGAACATTTGAGCCATGGAAGCCTGCCTTTTGCCAGATGAATGTGATGACGGCACGGTGTAAGGTGGAGTGGAGGACAAATGGGAGGAGAAGGAGAAGAGGCAGGACGTGGAACGCTGGGAGTGTGGCTTTGTGGGTTCTGACGTGTTGCTCCCACTGGGCTTGGTGATGGGAGGCCAGGTGCCTTCTCAAGGCGGTCGTCCCTAAGTGAGGGTTGGGCTTACCACGACTTTTGCGTCGACAGCACAGGTTGCAGATGGCAAAACTATTGTCAGCAGGTGACACGTTAAAAAAAGCCCACACTGCGGAGCCATGTGCCGGCGTCCTGGGAGCGCCAGATGTGACTGTGCATGGTGAATGGCAAGCTCCAGATACATTTGCAGTCTTCTTTTTGCCTCCTGTGCACTGCGAGTTCTGGCTGCTTCTCCTCCTTTTACCCCCTATCTGCTGCTCTGTCTCTCCCTCTGAACTCCCCTCCTCTTGCTCTCCTGTAGGCACCCACATGACATCCATCGACATGTCATAATCGTCACCTTTACCACCACTGACATTAGAGATCTCGGAGTAGGCAGCAACAACGGTGACCTCCGTCCTTGGGTTGATCTGGGTACTGTCATCAGACCACTGGGTGGGAGCCGTTGCCACCTCCTCTTCCTGATCCGATGCTAAGAATGGCTGTGCATCGGTAAGGTCTGGGAATGGATGGGAAAATAATTTGAGTGGAGGAGCTATGGTGGTGGTGGTGTCTTTGGTGGTGCACACAGCAGAGAGTGAGGAGGGTACAGATACAAAGGAAACGGAGGGTGCAGAAGCAGAAAGCTGAGTGAGCAACTCAACCAACTCTGGTGCGTCCGTTGACGTAATCGCACGCACCTTCTCCAACTTCCCACTTAGGCTTTGGCCTTGTGCACCTGCCCAACCCCTACCACCCCTGCGGAATGACCTGCCTCTTCCTCTGCCTGTCATTTTAAAAATGACCTGTGACAAAGTCCCTATAAAAGAGCAGTATTCGTGAAATCAGGTATATTGCAGGCCTCAATCAATATTTGGTGAAAGCCGGTATATCAATCCCCTCTATCAGTATTTTGTGGAAACAGGTATATAGAACCCCTTAAAGAGGACCTTTCACTAGTTTAAAAACTAACTATATCAGTGGGCAGAGCAGCGCCCAGGGGTCCCCCTGCACTTACTAGTATGGACTCCCAGGCTATGAGCTGTGCGCTATGATTGGCCAGCGCTGCAGCAAGGGACAACCCTAATACAAAAACTCCGCCCAGTACAACAGAGGAAGCTGCAGACACCGGAGCCTATACCGGGCGAACGGAGCGGCTCCCAGACATACTAGTAAGTGCAGGGGGACCCCTGGGCGCCGCTCTGCCCACTGATATAGTTAGTTTTTAGTTTTTAAACTAGTTAAAGGTCCTCTTTAATGAATATTTGCTGGAAGCTGGTGTATTAACCCCCTTAATCAATATTTGGTGGAAGCTGGTGTATTGCAGGCCTCAATCAATATTTGGTGGAAGCTGGTATATCAATCCCCTCTATCAGTATTTTGTGGAAACAGGTATATAGAACCCCTTAATGAATATTTGCTGGAAGGTGGTAAATCAAACCCCTTCATTAATATTTGGTGGTAGCCGGTGTATCGCAGGCCTCAATCAATATTTGGTGGAAGCTGGTGTATCACACCCCTCAATCACTATTTTGTGGAAGCAGGTATATCAAACCTCTTAATCAGTATTTTGTGGAAGCAAGTATATCGCACCCCTTAATCAGTTTTTTTGGGGGCAACAGGTATATCACACCAGTTGCAATTAGTTATTCCAATAGCGTTTGTCCCTCTATCTAGCTGCGATATCTCAGCATAACCGCACACAACTGCTGCACAATACAAATGCACTATAATATACTTTCTATATTAGAATGTATATTATAGGTATATCACACCCCTCAATCATTTTTTTGGGGGAGGGGCAACAGGTATACCACACCAGTTGCAATTAGTTATTCCAATAGCGTTTGTCCCTCTATCTACAGTAGCTGCAGTATCGCAGCAGAACCTCACACAACTGCTGCTCAATACAAATGCACTATTATAATATACTTTCTAACATAGAAAGTATATAAGTATATCACACCCCTCAGTATGTCACACCTATCGATAGCACACCTATACCAGTCCTTAAAAATAATTTTGTGGCCCTATTAGCTACCTTTGGTGTCCCTAACAGTCTGTCCCTGCTCCACACAGCAATCTCTCCCTACACTGGCAAAAAACTGAATGTAAAATGGCTGCCAGATCGGGTTTATTTATAGGGTAGGGGGTGTGTCCATGTGCTGAAACGTTTCAATTGGCTGTCCTGTCCCACCTGGTGGATGTGTCATGGGTCAAAGTTCAGCGCTATGCAAAAAAAATGGCGCGTGCGAATATCGCCATATGTTCGCATGTAAAGCGAATCGCGAACGAGCAAAGTTCGCTGCGAAACGACCCCCGGGTGAACCACATAGCCATCTATAGCTGTAAACGATTTCTTGATGATACGTGTGAACAGAAGCACTCCCCTGTGTAACTTCAACGTTAGCCAGTGGCAGCTCATGCGTGACACCTGCCGTTCGCTCTGGCAAACTACTATCGAGACATGCTATGTAGTGAGTTGGCCACTATCTATGTGCGCCATCGCCCATCCTCACAAAGGTCTAACCTGGCGGCCCTCTGCGCTCACGCTCCACTGTCATGACTGCTGGAGGGAGGTGGGGTGGCAGGAGCAGCACTAGCTCTATCAGTAGCAAATTAAGTCTGGAGTCTCTAATGAGCACTTTTCTTTACCCGCCTACTGAAGAAACCAGCAGCAGGACATGGAGCAGAAACTGACCGTAAACACACCAGCAAGCGGGCAACATCCTGGTTCCAGACCAACAAGATTGATGTTATGAAGTTGGAAAAGTTATATTTCATTCATGTTTTCATTTGGAATTAAATGTGCAGTGGTCTGTGCCTTTGTGTATATGGACATGCATGCTATTATGAAGAATGAGCTTTTCCCCTCCCCCACGACAGCACCATAGAGAGAGGGATCCACCCCCAGGGACAGGAAACCTACAGAAATAAAAGGGTGGAGCCTCTCTACCCATTCAGTGATTTCCAGTCCCTGGAGCGGGAGACCTACAGTTTTTTCCCTTTAGGTCTTACCGTCTGTCTTTTTTATTCCTAGGGGAACCCTAGAGGGCTGACGGTTGTTGCCGGGGTCCATCGCGCTGCTGGGCAGGCTGACAGGACCCTAGGATATGGAGGTGCTCCAGGGGCCCTCCGTACCTTGCGGCAAGCACGCGGGTTACCTCTCATGGAGAGCTCTGCCCCGGGGAAAGCGCCAACAGGAGTGGCGGTGAGGTGGTCATCCTTGAGGAAAGGCTCTGCCACACAGATTTTCAAAGGGAAGGCCGGCGCAGCGCTTCCGGACACGTGACGTAGACAGGCTCACTAATGGTAAGGGACGCGTGGGATGACGCGCTTCCGGCTAATCACATGGGCAGCGTCGGGAGGCGATGGAAAGCATGACGGCCACGTGATGACGATCGTCCGGGACTAGACGCAGGAGCAGAGCACGTCTTGACGTGCTTCCGGTAGTAGACGCCGCTCGTGCTATATTAAAGAGGTACAAGCCAGACCAGTCCCTGAGCTATTACAGGACGGTCTGTGCTTGACTGCATGTATGGGGACTTCCTTGGAAACGTTACTTATGTTTTTTATGGTGTGGGCCAAAGGATTAATTATTCCTTTTTCCTTAAGTGAATAGACTCCCTACCTACCTTTTTGGCAATGGAGGAAGAAAGAAGACTAGAATCTGCTGAGGGTGAAATGGTGAACCCCATCCTGGTAGTTGACCAATCTTCCTTGGGGTAAGTGGCTCTATTATGATGCCCCTTCTTAAAATGTGCACTTTGTGTTCTCTTTTTTCCAGCCTAAACCGAAGAAGATGCTGGCAAAAAGAAAAAACAAAGAATGTGCGCTGTGTAGAACACCGCTATCATCATCTTACGGGAAAAAATTATGCCAAACTTGCATTGACAAGACCATTTCTGACGAATCACCCTCATTGCTAGAAAACATAAGATCTCTCATTAAAACGGAAGTAAAAAATTCCTTAAAGTCAGGCAAAAGAGCGAAAACATCTGCGAAGGATAAGACTTCAAAGTTTAGCCTATCCCAGGACTACTCGTCCGACGACAGTGACTCGCCACTGGAGTCGTCCTCTTCTGGTTCTTCATCTGAAGATGAAACTATGACTAATACCTTTTTTCCTCCGGAAGACACGGACAAGTTACTAAAGGTCATAAGATCTACCATGAACATTGAGGATGTCAAAGAGGATAAAACAGTAGCGAACTCTTTGTTTGAGGGGTTACAGGAAAGGTTGTTGTTTTCCTGTACATAGTAGTATCATGTCCTTAATTCAGAGGGAATGGAGAAAACCAGGCAGGAAAGTATTTGCCTCTAGGGCATTTAAGCGCAAATATCCATTTGAGGAAGTCCATTCCTCCTCTTGGGGGAAAGCCCCTAAAATTGACGTTGCCATCTAAAAAGTGTCTAAGAAATCCTCCCTTACCTTCGAGGATACCGGTATGCTTAAAGAACCCCTAGACAAAAAGGCTGAATCCTTCCTTAGTGGAGCCTGGGAGGCCTCTACTTTATCCTTTTGCCCTGCCATAGCTGCTACTGTTACGTCTAGAACTTTGGCCCTTTGGTTGCAGCAACTGGAAGTGCAACTGAAAGAAAGATCCCCTAGGGAACAAATTTTATCCTCCTTACCAACTCTACAAAAAGCGGCTGACTTCTTGACAGACGCGTCAGTAGATTGTATTAAGCTTGGTGTGCAGTCAGCATCCCTCACCAATTCCGCACGGAGGGCTCTTTGGCTAAAAATTTGGAGTGGGGGTGATATAGCCTCCAAGTAGAGGTTATGTAGCATCCCCTGCCAGGGAGAATTTTTGTTTGGCCCAGAGCTAGATGACATTTTTGGAGAAGGCAGCCGATAGGAAGAGGAGGTTTCCGGTCCCTATAGGAATAATGCAAGTAGAAGAACAGGCAGAGATAAAGATCTTAGATTCAGATCCAAGAATTTTGGGGGGAAAGGATTCCTATTTGGAAACTCTTCTTCTGCAAATCAAAAACAACCACAACAATGATGCCAGGTTAGAAGTGGGAGGAAGGCTAAAATTCTTCCAGACAGCCTGGGAAAAGATTGCAGGGCCTTAGGTCTTGGAGATTATTCGGTCAGGTCTGAAACCAGAATTCCTTTTCTTGCCTCCGCAAAGATTCATTACTACAAAAAGCATTTGTGTAAAAGGCGGTTTTCCCATAATAAAGGAAGTTTTAGACCTTATCAAGAAAGATGTATTGATTCCTGTCCCTCCAGAGGAGCAATCCGAAGGTTATTTCTCCCATCTTTTTCTAGTTCCAAAACCAGATGGTACACACAGGACTATCATCAATCTAAGGGATTTGAACAAATTTCTGGTTTTCAAAAAGTTCAAAATGGAAACAATGAGTAATACGATCCAGCTTCTCTTTCCTCATTGTTTCATGGTCGTAATAGATTTAAAAGACGCCTATTTTCATATTCCGAATGGAGGTATCACTGAGGCTCGCCAGTCGGTCAATATGGATAGAGGTGCTCAATCACCGGTACACCTAAAACCGTGAGGGTATATTGTATTGGAAAAAAGAATTGCGATGGCACACTCTCATTTGGTTCAAATTGAAAGTATTTATTATTTCTAGTTAAAATATTTAATTTGCGATATTACGATAAAAATATATAAAAAAAATGTATATATAAAAAAGGATGTAAAGTGAAGTGATAACTCAAGGGGTTCTTGAGTGTATGATCTTATTGGGAAAAGTATATATTCCAATGGATGATGTTGGACAAATTTTAAGTGTCCCTGGTGTCCAAAAAATGTTCAAAGAGTCTGTTCAATGGATCCTGGAATATAAGGTCATTTAGGCCGAACAAAGTATGTTGATTCTCTTTTGTGAGGTAGTGCTGTTCTTCTAAAGGTGTGCAATATAGTTGCAAAAAAGTCCAATATATTATAAATCAAAAAGTCGTGCAAAAAAATTGAAATCATGAGAAAGTGCTCAGTTGAATAATATATGTTGTGCATAACAAAAAATTATTTAGTTAGCATGCAGGTATTATTAAAACCCGTGAACCATATATCATATAGGTGGTCTTCCTATATTAAAACACTGAAAAATAATTGCTGGTGTGAATACAGTAGTAGTAATTCTTATGTTCACCGGGTTTCTCAGTGTAAGAACACCCGCCTTTTCAAGAGAGAGCGACTCTCTTAGCAGGTTTTCAATATACTTGAAGTCTGTTATAAGCTTTCCCAATATTGTTCTTTCGTATGGCCGTTATTGTTGGCAAAGCATATTACACTGCTCAAAAAAATAAAGGGAACACTTAAACAACACAATGTAACTCCAAGTCAATCACGCTTCTGTGAAATTAAACTGTCCACTTAGGAAGCAACACTGAGTGACAATCAATTTCGGCTAATCACATGGGCAGCGTCGGGAGGCGATGGAAAGCATGACGGCCACGTGATGACGATCGTCCGGGACTAGACGCAGGAGCAGAGCACGTCTTGACGTGCTTCCGGTAGTAGACGCCGCTCGTGCTATATTAAAGAGGTACAAGCCAGACCAGTCCCTGAGCTATTACAGGACGGTCTGTGCTTGACTGCATGTATGGGGACTTCCTTGGAAACGTTACTTATGTTTTTTATGGTGTGGGCCAAAGGATTAATTATTCCTTTTTCCTTAAGTGAATAGACTCCCTACCTACCTTTTTGGCAATGGAGGAAGAAAGAAGACTAGAATATGCTGAGGGTGAAATGGTGAACCCCATCCTGGAAGTTGACCAATCTTCCTTGGGGTAAGTGGCTCTATTATGATGCCCCTTCTTAAAATGTGCACTTTGTGTTCTCTTTTTTCCAGCCTAAACCGAAGAAGATGCTGGCAAAAAGAAAAAACAAAGAATGTGCGCTGTGTAGAACACCGCTATCATCATCTTACGGGAAAAAATTATGCCAAACTTGCATTGACAAGACCATTTCTGACGAATCACCCTCATTGCTAGAAAACATAAGATCTCTCATTAAAACGGAAGTAAAAAATTCCTTAAAGTCAGGCAAAAGAGCGAAAACATCTGCGAAGGATAAGACTTCAAAGTTTAGCCTATCCCAGGACTACTCGTCCGACGACAGTGACTCGCCACTGGAGTCGTCCTCTTCTGGTTCTTCATCTGAAGATGAAACTATGACTAATACCTTTTTTCCTCCGGAAGACACGGACAAGTTACTAAAGGTCATAAGATCTACCATGAACATTGAGGATGTCAAAGAGGATAAAACAGTAGCGAACTCTTTGTTTGAGGGGTTACAGGAAAGGTTGTTGTTTTCCTGTACATAGTAGTATCATGTCCTTAATTCAGAGGGAATGGAGAAAACCAGGCAGGAAAGTATTTGCCTCTAGGGCATTTAAGCGCAAATATCCATTTGAGGAAGTCCATTCCTCCTCTTGGGGGAAAGCCCCTAAAATTGACGTTGCCATCTAAAAAGTGTCTAAGAAATCCTCCCTTACCTTCGAGGATACCGGTATGCTTAAAGAACCCCTAGACAAAAAGGCTGAATCCTTCCTTAGTGGAGCCTGGGAGGCCTCTACTTTATCCTTTTGCCCTGCCATAGCTGCTACTGTTACGTCTAGAACTTTGGCCCTTTGGTTGCAGCAACTGGAAGTGCAACTGAAAGAAAGATCCCCTAGGGAACAAATTTTATCCTCCTTACCAACTCTACAAAAAGCGGCTGACTTCTTGACAGACGCGTCAGTAGATTGTATTAAGCTTGGTGTGCAGTCAGCATCCCTCACCAATTCCGCACGGAGGGCTCTTTGGCTAAAATTTGGAGTGGGGGTGATATAGCCTCCAAGTAGAGGTTATGTAGCATCCCCTGCCAGGGAGAATTTTTGTTTGGCCCAGAGCTAGATGACATTTTTGGAGAAGGCAGCCGATAGGAAGAGGAGGTTTCCGGTCCCTATAGGAATAATGCAAGTAGAAGAACAGGCAGAGATAAAGATCTTAGATTCAGATCCAAGAATTTTGGGGGGAAAGGATTCCTATTTGGAAACTCTTCTTCTGCAAATCAAAAACAACCACAACAATGATGCCAGGTTAGAAGTGGGAGGAAGGCTAAAATTCTTCCAGACAGCCTGGGAAAAGATTGCAGGGCCTTAGGTCTTGGAGATTATTCGGTCAGGTCTGAAACCAGAATTCCTTTTCTTGCCTCCGCAAAGATTCATTACTACAAAAAGCATTTGTGTAAAAGGCGGTTTTCCCATAATAAAGGAAGTTTTAGACCTTATCAAGAAAGATGTATTGATTCCTGTCCCTCCAGAGGAGCAATCCGAAGGTTATTTCTCCCATCTTTTTCTAGTTCCAAAACCAGATGGTACACACAGGACTATCATCAATCTAAGGGATTTGAACAAATTTCTGGTTTTCAAAAAGTTCAAAATGGAAACAATGAGTAATACGATCCAGCTTCTCTTTCCTCATTGTTTCATGGTCGTAATAGATTTAAAAGACGCCTATTTTCATATTCCGAATGGAGGTATCACTGAGGCTCGCCAGTCGGTCAATATGGATAGAGGTGCTCAATCACCGGTACACCTAAAACCGTGAGGGTATATTGTATTGGAAAAAAGAATTGCGATGGCACACTCTCATTTGGTTCAAATTGAAAGTATTTATTATTTCTAGTTAAAATATTTAATTTGCGATATTACGATAAAAATATATTAAAAAAATGTATATATAAAAAAGGATGTAAAGTGAAGTGATAACTCAAGGGGTTCTTGAGTGTATGATCTTATTGGGAAAAGTATATATTCCAATGGATGATGTTGGACAAATTTTAAGTGTCCCTGGTGTCCAAAAAATGTTCAAAGAGTCTGTTCAATGGATCCTGGAATATAAGGTCATTTAGGCCGAACAAAGTATGTTGATTCTCTTTTGTGAGGTAGTGCTGTTCTTCTAAAGGTGTGCAATATAGTTGCAAAAAAAGTCCAATATATTATAAATCAAAAAGTCGTGCAAAAAAATTGAAATCATGAGAAAGTGCTCAGTTGAATAATATATGTTGTGCATAACAAAAAATTATTTAGTTAGCATGCAGGTATTATTAAAACCGTGAACCATATATCATATAGGTGGTCCTCCTATATTAAAACACTGAAAAATAATTGCTGGTGTGAATACAGTAGTAGTAATTCTTATGTTCACCGGGTTTCTCAGTGTAAGAACACCCGCCTTTTCAAGAGAGAGCGACTCTCTTAGCAGGTTTTCAATATACTTGAAGTCTGTTATAAGCTTTCCCAATATTGTTCTTTCGTATGGCCGTTATTGTTGGCAAAGCATATTACACTGCTCAAAAAAATAAAGGGAACACTTAAACAACACAATGTAACTCCAAGTCAATCACGCTTCTGTGAAATTAAACTGTCCACTTAGGAAGCAACACTGAGTGACAATCAATTTCACATGCTGTTGTGCAAATGGGATAGACAACAGGTGGAAATTATAGGCAATTAGCAAGACACCCCCAATAAAGGAGTGGTTCTGCAGACCACTTCTCAGTTCCTATGCTTGCTGGCTGATGTTTTGGTCACTTTTGAATGCTGGCGGTGTTTTCACTCTAGTGGTAGCATGAGACGGAGTCTACAACCCACACAAGTGGCTCAGGTAGTGCAGCTTTTCCAGGATGGCACATCAATGCGAGCTGTGGCAAGAAGGTTTGCTGTGTCTGTCAGCGTAGTGTCCAGAGCATGGAGGCGCTACCAGGAGACAGGCCAGTACATCAGGAGACGTGGATAAGGCTGTAGGAGGGCAACAACCCAGCAGCAGGACCGCTACCTCCGCCTTTGTGCAAGGAGGAACAGGAGGAGCACTGCCATAGCCCTGCAAAATTACCTCCAGCAGGCCACAAATGTGCATGTGTCTGCTCAAACGGTCAGAAACAGACTCCATGAGGGTGATATGAGGGCCCGACGTCCACAGGTGGGGGTTGTGCTTACAGCCCAACGCCGTGCAGGACGTTTGGCATTTGCCAGAGAACACCAAGATTGGCAAATTCGCCACTGGCGCCCTGTGCTCTACACAGATGAAAGCAGGTTCACACTGAGCACATATGACAGACGTGACAGAGTCTTGAGACGCCGTGGAGAACGTTCTGCTGCCTGCAACATCCCTCCAGCATGACCGGTTTGGCATTGGGTCAGTAATGGTGTGGGGTGGCATTTCTTTGGAGGGCCGCACAGCCCTCCATGTGTTCTCCAGAGGTAGCCTGACTGCCATTAGGTACCGAGATGAGATCCTCAGACCCCTTGTGAGACCATATGCTGGTGCGGTTGGCCCTGGGTTCCTCCTAATGCAAGACAATGCTAGACCTCATGTGGCTGGAGTGTGTCAGCAGTTCATGCAAGACGAAGGCATTGATGCTATGGACTGGCCCGCCCATTCCCCAGACCTGAATCCAATTGAGCACATCTGGGACATCATGTCTCGCTCTATCCACCAACGTCACGTTGCACCACAGACTGTCCAGGAGTTGGCAGATGCTTTAGTCCAGGTCTGGGAGGAGATCCCTCAGGAGACCGTCCGCCACCTCATCAGGAGCATGCACAGGCGTTGTAGGAAAGTCATACAGGCACGTGGAGGCCACACACACTACTGAGCCTCATTTTGACTTGTTTTAAGGACATTACATCAAAGTTGGATCAGCCTGTAGTGTGATTTTCCACTTTAATTTTGAGTGTGACTCCAAATCCAGACCTCCATGGGTTGAAAAATTAGATTTCCATATTTTTTTTTTGTGTGATTTTGTTGTCAGCACATTCAACTATGTAAAGAACAAAGTATTTCAGAAGAATATTTAATTAATTCAGATCTAGGATGTGTTATTTTTGTGTTCCCTTTATTTTTTTGAGCAGTGTATAATGTGGAGGAACAGTAAAGAATATGTTTTACTTTACCCCTCTTCATCTGTTACGGTGTCTTCCTTTGTGTCTTCCTTTGTGCAAGGACCTGCGTGGTGCCCCACGTGATCACTCGCCTTACCATGTGATGCTGCACGTGATGATGATGCGGCTTGACGTCACACGGTGTCTAGTTTCTGATTGGCCAATCCTTTTAGCTGCGGGAATTTTAAAAGAATATCGCAGTGGCGAGTATTTTTCATCCAATGATTTTTAGTTCCAAGTAGTTATTTTCCTTATAGTCCTCACTAGTTCCTCAGACCAGACGCATTTCGGGACATTTATGGTCCCTTCCTCAGTGGTCAAGTTGTGGTATGTCCGGAGCGAGTGAGGTTTTATGTGCAGTTTTCTTTAAGGGGTGTTGCCTTCAATTTGTTGGGTTATTTATAAATCCTGAACTGGATTTTATCGGCGGTTAAATAAACAGCTAAATGAGTGTATGTCCGCATTGCCTGTTTTGTGATCTATTTTGTAATATGTCCTATTAAGAATATTTTGTATTTCAGATGTAAATGAAATATATTCCTGTATTCTGAGTCTAATAAACGTCTTTCTATTTTACTGAGAAGTGCTACATATTGCTTGCGGTTTGTTGTGCGGTTTTGGTGCGTTTTTTTTGGGAGTTGTTGTTGTTTTTTTTTTTTTTTTTGTACAATTGTAATACAGATTATGTGTTTCATACTTTACTGTTGGTTTGTTATTTAGACCTCATATGAATAATGTTTATGGTGGTCTCTCTTTTTGTAGTATCTCACTTCACTTTTAACCTGGTAGATATTTAGTGTTATTATTTTTTCTTCCTTATTTTTTTTAGGTTGGTCTAGTTATTTCAACTGTGTATGTATGTGTCTTGGGAGAGTGCTACTCCATTATTGGTGTTCGCACAGTCCCTGCGTTTATGGTGCGATTTTTGTGCGTTTTTTTTTTTAAATATAGATTTTTTGTGATATCCAAATTTGTTTTAAAGTGGAGATTTTTTTCTTTTTTTTTTCTTATTTTGGGTCTAAATATTTGACTTTCTGTTGGTAGTTGTCATTATGATACACTTCTGCTAGTGTTTTTT
The DNA here is from genome assembly GCF_905171765.1 of Bufo bufo. NCBI lineage: Eukaryota > Metazoa > Chordata > Amphibia > Anura > Bufonidae > Bufo > Bufo bufo. The sequence goes on from NC_053394.1 coordinate 310,725,762, forward strand.
CTTAGTTCCATAGCTTTTTTTTATTATATATAAAACACAGATTGCTTAGTTCTAATAGTTGTAAATGAAATATATTCCTAAATTGTGTATCTCTTCAGTAAATTCTAGAAAACCTTTTCTATTACATTATAACGCATTGAGTATTTGTTTGCGGTTTCTTCTGCGGTTTCTGTGTAGTTTGTCATCCGTTGATTTGAATTAGGGGATTGGGATACGTATAAGGGAGAGGGGCCTAAATAGGAAAGGATATAGGGGTGCTGATAGACAGCCAGACCTCTATTTCTCTTTCCCAAAAAGGCACCTCCCCAGATCACAAGAATCTAAAAATTTCTAGCTCAGCGTTTAAACCTGCAGGTATTAAGGTGTCAAATTTGTAAATTCTCTTGGATTTGTTTCGTGACATATTGTTTATGTGGTTTCCTCCTCTCCATGGTTTATTCATCAAACAAATAGGGGGAATAGTTGAGGGATAAAAGAATAACTTGAGTCCAGATCTTGAGATGCAGTTCCAACTTTGCCTTGGTCCCCAGCAGGCTTTAGCATTAAGACTCTGGCAGGCAAACTCATCACTGCTACATTTGTTGCTCTCTGGCTCTGCTGTACTATCAGGCTGGCTGTATAACTTTGCTTCTTCTTTATGCTGCACAACACTTAGTAGTCTGACTCTATGTTTTGGCAAGGAAATACTCCTCCTGGCTCCTGAGGCTTCAAGCTTTGGCCTCCATGTCCAGCAGAGCTAAGGGTGCTCTGGGTGGCTTGGCTTGGGCATGTTCAGGAGAGACGTGCCCAGCACACCCTTCCCTTGGCAGGGGGTAAGCTGGAACTGACTCTCACTAATCCCCACCCTTCATGCAGGAAGTGGGACTGGCCCCACTCCTCCACCGAGGGGGTATAGAATGGAATGGAAAGCTCCATTCTACCTAACTATAGTTCTGCCGTATTTGCTGCCACTTGCTGGTAAACCAGGCAAATTGCATTTAAACACAACAGTTGCAAACATTAGAAATGCACAGTGTAGTGGACCTGAAATAAATACACAAGATGACATGATATTAGCACATTAGAGATAGTAGCGGCGTGAAGAAGTGGTAATGCCACTCTGGGGCGCTACATATACACTGCTCGTTACCATGGTTATGACCACCCTGTAATCCTCTCTGGTGACCAGGACTGTGGAAACTCACATAGGCTAGTGCTTTCTCCTATAGTGTGCAAGCAGGGCCACCACTGATGGTTTACAGGGTGGTCGTAACCATGGGAAAACGCAGTGTATAATGTGATGGAAAAATGAATCCAGACAGCAAAGGAATTGAAGTTGAATAGGTCTCGATTCGTCATAGCTGCCGCACAGACATTGCAGTCCCCAAATGCACGGAACGACCGCACAACGGCCGTGTGCATGAGGCCTAAGGCTGAGTTCACATGTATTTTAAGCATCTGTTATGCACATGTTGCCTTCGTTTTAGCCAGTTCCGTTATTTTAGACTTAAAAAAATGTAGGAATTTTTTCCCTCTAAAATAACGGATCCCAGGCGGAAATGGCTAAAAAGGATGCAACACGTGCATAACTGAGCATAACGGATGCTTAAAATACAGAAGCACGGAAAGCTAAACGGTGATGTGAACCTGGCTTAACAGGCACTCCAGCACTAAGATCCCGTTGGAGATTGCCACTACTTAAAAAAAAATCTGGATTATTGGATTTCATTCACACTTGACATAAGTGCAGGAATTCAACAAGATTAGTATTTGAAAAGAAAAAGTGATCAGGAAGGTAATGTCCCCTTTAACTCTGATGTTGACATCACCATGGCAACTGCAGTAAACAGCTGTTGGTCGGCTTGAATCTAAAAATCATCAGTTGGCTCCTTGGGAGATGAAACTGATTTTATGGTTAGTGATGAATTTCGGAGACACCCGGAGGAGCTGCTTTTACGCTCACTGCTCACGGTGGGATTTCTGGGGTAAGATACTTAGATATATCTAACTGTTATATTCAGGTGCGGGATATCTCCGTATAACACTGGTGTGTTTTTAGTAAGCTACAATAAATACAATAAAACAGGGAAAGATGTTTAGCGTTTTCCCTAAATTTGAACGGTTTATTATGTGTCTAGGGAAAATAGGACTTTTGGTCAGGTCTACAACACTTGTGGTGAAGTTACCTAAAGAACGGTGAAGTATAAAGACACTGCAGATGATTGCATTAGGGCCTTATTGGCACAGTCAGTGTTTGGTCAGTGATTTCCATCAGTGATTTTGAGCCAAAACCAAGTTACGGGTCCAAAACACAGAACAGGCGCAGATCTTTCCCTTCTACCTTATGTCTGTGTAGGATCCACTCCTGGTTTTGGCTCACAATCACTGATGGAAATCACTGACCAAACACTGACTGTGTGAATGAAGACTTAAAATGTGAAAATTCTTGGCGTCTTTAAACTCATCTCATGTAGTTGCCTGTAAGTTAGGTTCTTCATATGCATTGCGGCTTTAGGCCTCATGCACACGACCGTTGTTATAGGCATTTATATTGCCCGCGCCCGTTCCGTTTCGCAAATTGCGGAAGGCAACACGGGCGGCTTCCGTTTTTTGCGGATCCGCGGTTTGAGGACCGCAAAAAACGGCACGGTCGTGTGCATGAGGCCTTAGCTTGTGAAGCCAGCTTTTTTGGATTGAACCCTTAACCACCTCCGGACCGCCTAACGCAGGATCGCGTTCCGGAGGTGGCAGCGCTGCGCACAGTCACGCATATACGCGTCATCTCGCGAGACGCGAGATTTCCTGTGAACGCGCGCACACAGGCGCGCGCGCTCACAGGAACGGAAGGTAAGAGAGTTGATCTCCAGCCTGCCAGCGGCGATCGTTCGCTGGCAGGCTGGAGATGTGTTTTTTTTAACCCCTAACAGGTATATTAGACGCTGTTTTGATAACAGCGTCTAATATACCTGCTACCTGGTCCTCTGGTGGTCCCCTTTGTTTGGATCGACCACCAGAGGACACAGGTAGCTCAGTAAAGTAGCACCAAGCACCACTACACTACACTACACCCCCCCCCCATCACTTATTAACCCCTTATTAGCCCCTGATCACCCCTAATCACCCCTGATCACCCCATATAGACTCCCTGATCACCCCCCTGTCATTGATTACCCCCCTGTCATTGATCAACCCCCTGTAAAGCTCCATTCAGACGTCCGCATGATTTTTACGGATCCACTGATAGATGGATCGGATCCGCAAAACGCATCCGGACGTCTGAATGAAGCCTTACAGGGGCGTGATCAATGACTGTGGTGATCACCCCATATAGACTCCCTGATCACCCCCCTGTCATTGATTACCCCCCTGTCATTGATTACCCCCCTGTAAAGCTCCATTCAGATGTCCGCATGATTTTTACGGATGCACTGATACATGGATCGGATCCGCAAAACGCATCCGGTCGTCTGAATGAAGCCTTACAGGGGCATGATCAATGACTGTGGTGATCACCCCCCTGTCATTGATTACTCCCCTGTAAAGCTCCATTCAGATGTCCGCATGATTTTTACGGATGCACTGATAGATGGATCGGATCCGCAAAACGCATCCGGACGTCTGAATGAAGCCTTACAGGGGCATGATCAATGACTGTGGTGATCACCCCATATAGACTCCCTGATCACCCCCCTGTCATTGATTACCCCCCTGTCATTGATTACCCCCCTGTAAAGCTCCATTCAGATGTCCGCATGATTTTTACGGATGCACTGATAGATGGATCGGATCCGCAAAACGCATCCGGACGTCTGAATGAAGCCTTACAGGGGCATGATCAATGACTGTGGTGATCACCCCATATAGACTCCCTGATCACCCCCCTGTAAAGCTCCATTCAGATGTCCGCATGATTTTTACGGATGCACTGATACATGGATCGGATCCGCAAAACGCATCCGGTCGTCTGAATGAAGCCTTACAGGGGCATGATCAATGACTGTGGTGATCACCCCCCTGTCATTGATTACCCCCCTGTAAAGCTCCATTCAGATGTCCGCATGATTTTTACGGATGCACTGATAGATGGATCCGATCCGCAAAACGCATCCGGACGTCTGAATGAAGCCTTACAGGGGCATGATCAATGACTGTGGTGATCACCCCATATAGACTCCCTGATCACCCCCCTGTCATTGATCACCCCCCTGTCATTGATTACCCCCCTGTAAAGCTCCATTCAGATGTCCGCATGATTTTTACGGATGCACTGATAGATGGATCCGATCCGCAAAACGCATCCGGACGTCTGAATGAAGCCTTACAGGGGCATGATCAATGACTGTGGTGATCACCCCATATAGACTCCCTGATCACCCCCCTGTCATTGATCACCCCCCTGTCATTGATTACCCCCCTGTAAAGCTCCATTCAGATGTCCGCATGATTTTTACGGATGCACTGATAGATGGATCGGATCCGCAAAACGCATCCGGACGTCTGAATGAAGCCTTACACGGGCGTGATCAATGACTGTGGTTATCACCCCATATAGACTCCCTGATCACCCCCCTGTCATTGATCACCCCCCTGTCATTGATCACCCCCCCCCTGTCATTGATCACCCCCCTGTCATTGATCACCCCTCTGTAAGGCTCCATTCAGATATTTTTTTGGCCCAAGTTAGCAGAATTTTTTTTTTTTTTTCTTACAAAGTCTCATATTCCACTAACTTGTGTCAAAAAATAAAATCTCACATGAACTCACCATACCCCTCACGGAATCCAAATGCGTAAAATTTTTTAGACATTTATATTCCAGACTTCTTCTCACGCTTTAGGGCCCCTAGAATGCCAGGGCAGTATAAATACCCCACATGTGACCCCATTTCGGAAAGAAGACACCCCCAGGTATTCCGTGAGGGGCATATTGAGTCCATGAAAGATTGAAATTTTTGTCCCAAGTTAGCGGAACGGGAGACTTTGTGAGAAAAAAATTAAAAATATCAATTTCCGCTAACTTGTGCCAAAAAAAAAAAATTTCTATGAACTCGCCATGCCCCTCATTGAATACCTTGGGGTGTCTTCTTTCCAAAATGGGGTCACATGTGGGGTATTTATACTGCCCTGGCATTCTAGGGGCCCCAAAGCGTGAGAAGAAGTCTGGTATCCAAATGTCTAAAAATGCCCTCCTAAAAGGAATTTGGGCACCTTTGCGCATCTAGGCTGCAAAAAAGTGTCACACATCTGGTATCGCCGTACTCAGGAGAAGTTGGGGAATGTGTTTTGGGGTGTCATTTTACATATACCCATGCTGGGTGAGAGAAATATCTTGGTCAAATGCCAACTTTGTATAAAAAAATGGGAAAAGTTGTCTTTTGCCAAGATATTTCTCTCACCCAGCATGGGTATATGTAAAATGACACCCCAAAACACATTCCCCAACTTCTCCTGAATACGGCGATACCACATGTGTGACACTTTTTTGCAGCCTAGGTGGGCAAAGGGGCCCATATTCCAAAGAGCACCTTTAGGATTTCACAGGTCATTTACCTACTTACCACACATTAGGGCCCCTGGAAAATGCCAGGGCAGTATAACTACCCCACAAGTGACCCCATTTTGGAAAGAAGACACCCCAAGGTATTCTGTGAGGGGCATGGCGAGTTCCTAGAATTTTTTATTTTTTGTCACAAGTTAGTGGAAAATGCTTATTTTTTTTTTTTTTTTTTTTTTCATACAAAGTCTCATATTCCACTAACTTGTGACAAAAAATAAAAACTTCCATGAACTCACTTTGCCCATCAGCGAATACCTTGGGGTCTCTTCTTTCCAAAATGGGGTCACTTGTGGGGTAGTTATACTGCCCTGGCATTCTAGGGGCCCAAATGTGTGGTAAGGAGTTTGAAATCAAATTCTGTAAAAAATGACCTGTGAAATCCGAAAGGTGCTCTTTTGAATATGGGCCCCTTTGCCCACCTCGGCTGCAAAAAAGTGTCACACATCTGGTATCTCCGTAATCGGGAGAAGTTGGGGAATGTGTTCTGGGGTGTCATTTTACATATACCCATGCTGGGTGAGAGAAATATCTTGGCAAAAGACAACTTTTCCCATTTTTTTTATACAAAGTTGGCATTTGACCAAGATATTTATCTCACCCAGCATGGGTATATGTAAAAAGACACCCCAAAACACATTCCTCAACTTCTCCTGAATACAGAGATACCAGATGTGTGACACTTTTTTGCAGCCTAGGTGGGCAAAGGGGCCCACATTCCAAAGAGCACCTTTCGGATTTCACAGGTCATTTACCTACTTACCACACATTTGGGCCCCTAGAATGCCAGGGCAGTATAACTACCACACAAGTGACCCCATTTTGGAAAGAAGAGACCCCAAGGTATTCGCTGATGGGCATAGTGAGTTCATGGAAGTTTTTATTTTTTGTCACAAGTTTGTGGAATATGAGACTTTGTATGAAAAAAAAAAAAAAAAAAAAAAATCATCATTTTCCACTAACTTGTGACAAAAAATAAAAAATTCTAGGAACTCGCCATGCCCCTCACGGAATACCTTGGGGTGTCTTCTTTCCAAAATGGGGTCACTTGTGGGGTAGTTATACTGCCCTGGTATTCTAGGGGCCCAAATGTGTGGTAAGGAGTTTGAAATCAAATTCAGGAAAAAATGAGGAGTGAAATCCGAAAGGTGCTCTTTGGAATATGGGCCCCTTTGCCCACCTAGGCTGCAAAAAAGTGTCACACATCTGGTATCCCCGTACTCAGGAGAAGTTGAGGAATGTGTTTTGGGGTGTCTTTTTACATATACCCATGCTGGGTGAGATAAATATCTTGGTCAAATGACAACTTTGTATAAAAAAATGGGAAAAGTTGTCTTTTGCCAAGATATTTCTCTCACCCAGCATGGGTATATATAAAATGACACCCCAAAACACATTCCCCACCTTCTCCTGAGTACGGAGATACCAGATGTGTGACACTTTTTTGCAGCCTAGGTGGGCAAAGGGGCCCATATTCCAAAGAGCACCTTTCGGATTTCACAGGTCATTTTTTCCTGAATTTGATTTCAAACTCCTTACCACACATTTGGGCCCCTAGAATGCCAGGGCAGTATAACTACCCCACAAGTGACCCCATTTTGGAAAGAAGAGACCCCAAGGTATTCGCTGATGGGCATAGTGAGTTCATAGAAGTTTTTATTTTTTGTCACAAGTTAGTGGAATATGAGACTTTGTAAGGAAAAAAAAAAAAAAAAAAAAATCATCATTTTCCGCTAACTTGTGACAAAAAATAAAAAGTTCTATGAACTCACTATGCCCATCAGCGAATACCTTAGGGTGTGTACTTTCAGAAATGGGGTCATTTGTGGGGTGTTTGTACTGTCTGGGCATTGTAGAACCTCAGGAAACATGACAGGTGCTCAGAAAGTCAGAGCTGCTTCAAAAAGCGGAAATTCACATTTTTGTACCATAGTTTGTAAACGCTATAACTTTTACCCAAACCATTTTTTTTTTACCCAAACATTTTTTTTTTATCAAAGACATGTAGAACTATAAATTTAGAGCAAAATTTCTATATGGATGTCGTTTTTTTTGCAAAATTTTACAACTGAAAGTGAAAAATGTCATTTTTTTGCAAAAAAAATCGTTAAATTTCGATTAATAACAAAAAAAGTAAAAATGTCAGCAGCAATGAAATACCACCAAATGAAAGCTCTATTAGTGAGAAGAAAAGGAGGTAAAATTCATTTGGGTGGTAAGTTGCATGACCGAGCAATAAACGGTGAAAGTAGTGTAGGTCAGAAGTGTAAAAAGTGGCCTGGTCTTTCAGGGTGTTTAAGCACTGGGGGCTGAGGTGGTTAAATGCAAATCTTTCTCTATTAGTACAGGCACAGTCATATAAATATCGTAAAAACCCTCCCGAAAAGGGTAATTTTTTATTCAGATAGTTGGTTGGGCTGGTATGAGTTAATTTGCATTCTCCTCTCCAAGCCTTAGGGTGCCTGTACACAGGTGTAGGGTAAGGTGCAGAAAATCCGCACAAATTTCTGTACGCTTCTGCAACAAAAACCGCATGAGCAGAGCGGGCGCGATATCCGCCAGGTGCCTTCTGTTTTAAACTGCAGGCACCTGGGACTAATGTAATCGTAATGACCAAGAATAAAAATAATTGGTCATTTTTAATGCATAGGAAACGGTGTTAAAAAAAACTAATATAAATGTTGCAGAATTGTTTATTTTTTTATAATTCCACCCCATTTGAAATTTGTTTCCGCTTCCCATTCACATTGTATGCAACTATAAATGGCGCCATTAGAAAGTACATCTTGCACTGCAAAAGACAAGCCCTGATACGGCTATGTGAATAAAAAATATAAATATGCTTGATACTTTTATTACCCAAATTGCCCAAATTGCTGTTGCAGAGATATCTTAATGAATATGCTAATTAGGGTCTCGGTGCACGATTTGGGAATACTTTTTATACTTCTTTTTGCAACCCTTTAAGAATCTCGATTGGGCTGAGACTACATGTACATTTTTTTATGTGACGACATCAACAAAATCACAGAAAATGACAGAATGTTGGAAATGAGTGAGTATCAGAAGTTGCAGTTGTCCAGTTCACTTAGCAAATGAAAGGTGAGGTGTGACAAGTTACAATGGACATCGGGGTCACTCGTTGTTTGATACACGATTGAGACACGGGGTCCATCCTGATAGACAGTATGTGTTAAAGAGTCCAACAACTGCTCCAATATTTATGTCATGTTTTCTTTTTAAGTCAGACACAATCTTCAGTCTCCTCAGTCTTCACAGAGAACCTTCTCACAGACCACAGGATAGGATAAGTGTTGCCTTTATGTTGTGTATATAGGACAGGTATAATCTTTATAGTTAGTCTGAATATAGGGTAAGTGTATATAGCGTATGAATAAGGTGTAGTGTAATAGTGTGTATATAGGATAACCGTAATGTATATAGCGCATGTGTGTAGGATAAGTGTAATCTATATAGTGTCTGTATATAGTGTAAGTGTAGTGTATATAGTGTATGTATATGGTAACTATAATAAATGTCTGCATATAAGGTAAGTGTAGTATATTTAGCGTTTATATAGAATAAGCAATCTATATAGTGTCTGCATATAGGATAAATGTAGTGTATATAGTTTATATATAGGGTAAGTGTACTGTATATAGCATATAAATAGTGTAGTCTATGTAGTGTGTATATATAGGATAACTGTAGTCTTTAAGTTTTATATATAAGATAAGTGTAATCTTTATAGTTAGTCTGTATATTGGGTATGTGTAGAGTATATAGTAAATGTATAGTGTATATAGTGTTTGTACAGGGTAAGTGTTGTTTAATTTATATATTATCTGTATATAGGGTATGTATAGTATATATATATATATTATATGTAGGGTAAGTGCAATGTATATATTGTATGTATAGGATATGTGTAAGTTATATAGTTTCTGTATATGGGGTAAGTTTAATGTATGTATATGAAATGTGTAGTCATTATAGTGTTACATACGGCATGTGTAGTGTATATAGTGTGTGTGTATATAGGATAATAATCTATAAAATGCCTGTATATAGGGTAAGTGTAGTATATATAGTGTATGCATGGTGTATATAGTGTGTGTATAGGGTAAGTGTAGTGTATACAGTTTATGTGTAAGGTAAGTGTAGTCTACATAGTGTTTACATAGGATAGGTGTAATCTATATAGTGTGCTTATAGGATAAGTGTAATCTATTTAATGTCTGTAAAAAGGTAAGTGTAGTGTATATAGTGTGTGTATATAGGATAAGTAATCTATATAGTGTCAGCATATAGGATTAATGTAGTGTATATAGTATATGTATAGTGTAGTCTCTGTAGTGTGTATATAGGTGTAATCTTTATACTTAGTCTGTATATTGAGTATGTGTAGAGTATATAGTGTATATATCGTGTATATAGTGCTTGTATAGGGTGAGTGTCGTCAATATTTATTGTATAAGGTATGTGCACCGTATATAGTGTATGTATAAGGCAAGTATAATGTATATAGTGTATATTTAGGGTACATGTACTCTATGTAATGTATATATAGAGTAAGAATAGTCTAGTGTATATTTACGGTAAGTGTAGTCTATATAGTATGTATATCAGGTAAGTATAATGTAGTATATATATACTGTGCATACACAGGGTAAGTGTGGTGTATATAGTGTATGTGAAAGGTAAGTGTAGTATATGTATAGGGTAAATGTATGCAGTGTGTATATAGGATCAGTGTAATTTATATAGTGTCTGTATATAGGTTAAGTGTAGTGTATATAGTGTATGATATCACTTCCTGCGTGATATCCATAAAATGTTACACAGTAATAGGAGAAAAGTTCTGTTCTAAATTTTACATTTTAGAAAAATCAAAGCTTGGCCTCCGCCACATAATGCACCAAAAACAAAAAAGCTTTTCTTCTGCAGTGACTGACTATACAAACATTGCATGGTGTACCAGTTGCAATCAATATTGTTATAACATTACATGGGTTGAATTCTATTTCATATATTAAATTCACATCTGTTTTGTTAGCCCTTTTGCAGTGCTTAATCCCTCCTTGTTTAGGTGGGTCCCTACACTAACACGTTATACATATAACAGGATATATTGAGTGTAACTGGTGTTATCACTTGCAGTGTGCTTTTACATTATTTTATATACAGTAGTCAGTTGTTATAGAGAAACACCAATATACTGCTTATCAGTTTGGCTTTTCAAATTAATAGTGCAAATCAGTGTAAATCAGGTTATAAAAAAAAAAGAGTCTTAGTGTAGGGACCTATCTGAATGAGGTCGCCTTGACGTGGCAGATGGGCTCACACAATGCCATCAGATTGTGTGCTAAGAACCTCATATTTTTAAAAGTGTGGGTGACAAGATTCTTCTGAGAGTTTTTGAGCTTCCATATCTTAAGGAATTAATCAGTTGTCCCTCTTGAAGCATAGATACGTTCATAGAGATAGAGGGCATCATTTATTTTTATTAAGGCTACGCCATGAGTGGGCAGCACGGTGGCTCACTAGTTGGCACTGGTGCCTTGCAGTGCTGGGGTCCTAGGTTCGAATCTGACCAATAACAACATCTGCATGGAGTTTGTATGTTCTCCCTGTGCTTGTGTGGGTTTCCTCCAGTTTCCTACTACACTCCAAAGACATACTGATAGGGAACTTAGATTGTGAGCCCCATTAAGGACAGTTGGATGCTAATGTCTGTAAAGAGCTGCGGTATATAGCAGCGCTATATAAATGCATAAAATAAATAAATAAATTAGGTCTGGAGACTTTTTGAAGAGTATGGGTTTCTACTGTAAAATACCAGAAATGCATTTTCATTCAGACATAAGGTGCAGCAAATAATGACTGTTGGGCTCCACGTTTACCCCTATCTTATATACAGGGTGGCCTACGAAAAAGTAGCCCACCTCCAGCCATAGTATGACAAGATGAATGAGCAAGTGGATTGTTTTTTTTTTAAATTACGCACAAGTCACAAAAGATACTGAAAGTGGTCCCTGTTCCGGTCTATGCATCTTTGGGGACATGGGATTATGTTGGCCGATACTGCTTGCAGCTCTACAGCAGTGATGCTGCAGAAACAAAAATGTCCTGCTCTTTCCAACAAGATGGGACAACATGCCACACCTCACTGGCACGGATTCATGAACTGTTGATGTAGGAGCAAACTGTGAGCAAGGGGTTATGGCCACCACGTTCCTCAGACTTGTCCTCATGCAATTTTTATCTGTTAGGAAATTCAAAACACAAAATGTCCGCTAACAATCCACATCCCTGAAAGAACTGAAGGAAAATATCACAAACACTATCCGCAACATTACAAGTAGTATCAGCCGACATAATCCGACGTGCCCAAAAATGCATAGATATGAATGGGGACCACTTTCTGCATCGTGTGGCATGTGGGTTATTAAAAAAACAATCCACTTGCTCATTCATTTTGTCCTACTATTGCTGGAGACTGTCTACTTTTTCGTGGGCCACCCTGTATTGCCCCTTCTCGACATAGAGAAGGGATACATGATGACCTTTCTATGTGTGTCATTCCTATGCAATGACCTATTTGCGTATATTCTCCTACTAGTGACATCACTGTGTGCATTATTGCTATTTTGTGACATAACTGTGTAAATTATCTACAATATGTACAATAAAGTCACTTCAACTTTTACATTATCCTTGTGCATCAGGGAGACCATAATAATCATAAAATTCATGTACTGGAATTGCTGCAGAAGGTGGTCGTGATAGAGTGGGGCCCAAGTCAATTTTGCTATGAAGCCCCACGGTTACTTGCTATGCCCCTGGAATGTACATTACATATAAAGATTCTGCAAGCAGCTACATTCGGTCAGGGAGCTGTCAGAATGGCTAGAGCTGCTGCACAGATTTAGGGGGTCATTTACTATACTGAAATACTCCTAAATTAGGCTTATTTCAGGCGCAGATGGCGGGTCAATGCTTAGCTGCTGTTTTAGGCGTAGAAAGTGGATGCGCTGAAGTTATGCAGAGGCATGCGCCTCTTCATAACTTAGGCGGATACCCCGCTAGCTACAGGCTTTTATTATGACCGGCGTCTAAAACGCCGGTCCTAATAAATGTGCCCCTTAATTTCAACAGAACTTAAAGAGAACCTGTCACCTCACCACCTGGTGGCCAGGACTGCGGGAGTGCACATAGGCCAGTGCCTTTTCCTATATTGTGTAAGCACGACCACCACTGCTGGATTACAGGGTGGTCGTAACCATGGAAATGAGCAGTGTACAATGTGACTGAAAAATGAATCAAGACAGCAAAGGAGGCAATATGGACAATAACAATACATTAGTAATTGCCTTGTATTAAATTTCTCTACATAATAAATGTCATTTGCTGAAGTGAGACAAGTGTTTTTGCCCAAAGAAAATTTTGTCCTCCTTTTTTTTATTTTTTTTATTTAGTTTTGTTTGGATGAATCAATATCAAAGTGTTTTTGTGCTTCAGGGTATTCAACATTGATATTTTTAATTTAACATATATATTGCTATATCACATTTTTAATAAGAGGAATTAATGAAATTGCTGGACCAATTGATGGGAGGATCATGAAACCAGCCATGGAATGCCCAGTGTTTAGGAGTTGAAGACACTCCTTTGTGAGTCCAGAAGACTGGAAAGCAACAAAATAGTCTCCCATTTGAAAGGCTGACCTTTCTCCCCTGGCAACTAGAGATGAGTGAATTTTTCAAAAATTCGATTTGCCGTTTCGCCAAATTTGTTTGAAAAAATTTGCGAATTACGTAAAAAAAACAGCTTTTTCCTGGCTGCAGAAAGCCTTTATAGTGGTGTAGAACACTGTGCCTTGCAGTTGCACACATATGGAGTCTGCTTTGGTAGTGAAATAATACTGTGAGTTCGTATGACATGCAGATGACAGGCGTCACTCTTAGAATCACTGCACACTTCACTTATTTGGGCAGTTACGGGGTCAAAACTGACCAAATAACTCAAGTATGAACTCAGCCTTACAGGTCGATGTTAGCGCCAAGACAATCCGTGTGCTGTCCGCATCCGTTGCTCCGTTCTGTAGACCTGCAAAAATTATATATCATGTCCTATTCTTGTCCGTTTTGCTGACAAGAATACGCATTTCTATAAAGGACTAACCGTGTTTTGCGCAATTTGAGGACCGCAAAACACGGCACGTTTGTGTGAACAAGCCCTTTATCTGAAGATATGCTAACAAATCAGAGGCCTTTGGCTAAAACTTCTCAAAGGGGTATTCCGGTAGGTGAAAGTTATCCTACTCTATCCATTTCTATGGAAGTTACGGAGATAGGCGAGTACAGTGCTTGGCTATCTCCGGAACACCCACAGAAATGAATGGAGCGACTGTGCGCTTGTGCGACCGGCCGCGCAGGTCATTTCAGGGGAGCAGCAGGGGGCTTGCCGGGGGTACAGGGCCCTGTTCTTGTGATTGGTGGGCGTCCCACTGGTAGTACCCCCACCAACCTGATCTGATAACTTTTTCCTACCGCAATACCCTTTTAAAGGTATATAACTAAATTAGTACATACTGTATATCAACTAATGATTTAATACCTTGTGCAATCCATCTCTAAAAGGAGATGTTAGGATTAATATGCCTAATGTAGTTGTATATCTGATAATTCCAGTCTGGCTCAACATCTTCCTCCTTGAGTCAGCCTTCACACATTAAAGTGGTTTTCTGGGAGTTTTATACTGATGACCTATCCTCTGGATAGGTCATCAATATCTGATCAGTGGTGGTCTGACATCCGGGACCCTCGCTGATCAGCTGTTTGAGAATGCAACAGACCTTCTCACAGTTTACCAATCAGAGCGCTGTACATTGTATAGAGCTGCGCCTAGGCCATGTGACCAATGAATGTGATGTCCCATGGCCTAGGGAAAGCTGAGAGAAAGCTGTGGCACTACTGCCTTCTCAAACAGATGATCGGCGGGGGTCCCGGGTGTAGTGATGAACGAAGAGCCAATGAAAGTCGTAAATGTTTGCGCAGTTTAAGCGATTGCGCAAAAATTTGTGACTTTTTCACTCCATTATTCTGACTTGAGCTAATGATAAATCTGGCCCTTTATCTCTAGACCTCCATACATTTCCATGGGATTAAGTGATTTGCTTGTGTGAAGATTGGTGCTTATCTTATTAAACAATACCACAATGGCCCAGTTGACCCAACATCTGGTATTAGCATAATTGAATTGGATCAAAAAATAGATGTTCCTATCACCACACAGCCTCCCAGATTCAGCTGATTCTGTTGACTCTTGGTTTCTCCATCTGGGACGCTGGTCTGGGGCTTGTATCCTGAAAGCTTCTTGCCTTAACTATCAGCCTGGCGTCCACCGGCATGCCACGCAGATAGGAAGACTGTTGTAACCGTCTCTGTGTGGTTGGTGATTGAACCTGCTTGGTCGCTGCATCATAAATTTTAGTGATGCTATGGCTGCTGTGTGTTTAATCCATAAAGTCGAGTTCCTATAGAAGCACAGAAAAGCATAGTAAATATGTGGTTGGAAACCAACTGTTTCAGATTGATAGACAAAACCTGCGGGGTAAAATATCTGCCCATTAACGGCATATCCATATAAAAAATGTCACATCCGAAAAGAGCGGAGTGAAAGGAGAGAGCAGCCCAACGTCGGCCACTTGCCCCTTTCCTGGCTGTGTGTGACAGGGTCCCTTTCTTGGAAATTTTGGAAATTTTACTGCAGATTTTGCTGACATTCCACAGTGGATTTCGGTGCGGATTTACCAAAGATCTAACCCTACGCATTGCAAACGGTGAAATATACAGTGGAAATCTGTAGCATAAATTAAACCAATCAGATTCTATCTTTTATTTTGGACAGCCCCTTTGGAAAATGAAATGAGGAATCTGATTGGTTGCTATGGGCAACTAAGCCAGTTCTACTTTACACCAGTTTGATAAATGACCCCCTTAATTCTTCTCTGTACCAATCCTGATTCCTATTCGTTTTGAATGTGTACTCTTTGTGGAAGCTTCCATGCTGATTTTTTTTCGATGAGGTATTGGTCATTTCAAAGACAATGTATAAGAAACTGGTTATACTAAAATCTTGTTAATGTGATAGTTTGGTCGATCGCTACTTATTGGCACCAAAAGAAAAGTCCACTGGAATCTGTGTAAATTCAGATGTAGCAAATGGACTTGAGGGCATGGGTGTGCATATTACACCTCAAATCTGTCATTACACTCCCTAACTTACTATTGGTAGGGCAGCTTTTAAATGCCATAGTGATTAGGGGCCTTTCTAGTGACAAGTATATTGTAGAGTCTCCAGTCAGTCAAGAAAGGGTTAATACTTCGGACCACAGTGCATGAGGTAGGTATTAATAATAAGCCCCTGTAGTAACTATGGCAACTGTGCTGCTGATGTCATAGATGCATAAGTCTATGACATAAAGAACCCACAGATGAAGGTCCCATAACAGAAGGACAAACGGCCATTTGCAGAGCAATGCTTGATGTGTCTGGAGACCTGGAGCTTCACCATCTGTAGAGGGAGGAAGGGGACGCCCGCCTAGCCAGCCAGATCAGCCCTGTAACGGACCGTTTCAGCAGACATGGGGTTAAAATCCGTTTAGGCGATATGCCCCTTTCTGAGAGACAGGCACAGCTACTGCAGAACACCAAACTCCCGAACTGGATACAAAATTGCACTCCAAACTGGAACCTCACGAATAGCTGCTAGCAGACGAACAGGAATCAGCTTACACTCCTGGCAATCAGTCTCTAACAGCATACAGTGGATCCCCCCAATAACGAGACAAGGCTCCGTGTTGAGGGTCAAGCAGTGGTCTTCAAGTACAGCCTCTTTTATTCATAAACCACAAACATAGTACTGCTCACAGGGGTTTGAAATACAACCAATCAGTAATTTACAACACATACAATGTAAGTACAGCAACCAATCGTTCACGCCCCCAGAGGACCAAAAGGGAGACTGTGACACAGGACAGATACAACATATCCCCACAATGCATCATGGTTTCCTCCTCTCTCTGTCCCGGAGACAACCGAGGAGCAATCCAATTATCTCTCAGGACAAAGGGAAATCGCCAATACACATGTGCAGACAACAGGACAGACATCACCATTTAAACACACAATGGGACAATGGCACAATGGAAACACACCTAGCATATTCCTCCCAAGCTGACAAGTTACACTTATTATAAATTGTTACAACTTTGTGAGTTTACATTGTCCATACATATAACTTACATCAATTTAAACAGTATAACTTGGGGAAAAACCTATCCAAAATTCGCTTGAATAGGTTCAGGGGTTTAAAAGTTAGTATGGGCCATAATCCTGAGGCAAGAGGCCTTTAAACAGGCCTCTCCAAAACCCAGTGGCGAGATTGGTTTCGCCACACCCCCCCCCCCCCCCCCCAGGGAAGACTAACCAGATACCTGACCTCACGGTCAGTACCTGAGTTAGTCTGGCTGTCCACCCACAACCCAATACTAGACCTGTTGAATTTGGTAGCCTGTCTCTGTCCAGTGAGTCCACCAAGGTTATGTTGGAAGCTGGTACTCCCGGTCTCTGTGTTGCTCCCTGGCTTGGAGTGGAGGTTGCTTTGTGGGCAGGGATCAGCGGTACTCTGCCCTGGTGCCAGCGCTACCACGGAAGAAGCCTGGTTGGAGCCTGGTTGTTGGAGGGGGAGACCGACTGTCTCCCCTTTGGATACCCAGCTTTGCTGCTGGAGGGGGAGACCGACTGTCCCTACCCCCTGTGCTGTAGGTGCAGAGACCACGGTCCCATCTGCACTGTTGTGGTGCTTACTGTCTCCCCCTGGTGCGTTAAGCTGCTGCTGGGGAGAGGGGGTAACGAGCTCCTCTCCCATACATACTTCCAGCCGCTGGGGAGGGCGACCGACCGTCTCCGCTCCCAATACAGTGTCCTGCTGCTGGGGAAAGGAGACTGGGCTCTCTATTCCCTGCTGGACACTCTGCCGCTGGGGGACAGGACCGACTGTCTCTGCCCCCTGTAACTCCGCCTGCCGCTGGGGAATGGAGACTGGGCTCCCAATTCCCTGCAATTCACACTGCCGCTGGGGAATGGAGACTGGGCTCCCAATTCCCTGCTGGACACTCTGCCGCTGGGGAGAGGAGACTGAGCTCTCTCTGTCCCAAAACTGTAACTTTCGGTGGAGGTCCACCCAACGTGGCAGCTGACCTTCACCTTCTGCCCGGTATAGTAGGGTCTTGAACACTAGACTCCTCACGAACTTCACGTATTTCTCAGCTGGATTGGGTCCGAAGAAGTTCAGCCGCAACCATATCATACGGTCAAATTCCTCAACAGAGTATCTGTACTCCACTGCTGGTTCCATCCTGGTGCTTTTAGGGTTGCTGTACTGAGACATGCGTTGCCCTTAAGTTGTAAAATCCAAAGAAATGGTGTCTCCTGTAGCTGTCCTTCTGGCTGTAGGAACGATCCCGCTGCTTGCCACCAATGTAACGGACCGTTTCAGCAGACAAGGGGTTAAAATCCGTTTAGGCGATATGCCCCTTTCTGAGAGACAGGCACAGCTACTGCAGAACACCAAATTCCCGAACTGGATACAAAATTGCACTCCAAACTGGAACCTCACGAATAGCTGCTAGGAGACGAACAGGAATCAGCTTACACTCCTGGCAATCAGTCTCTAACAGCATACAGCGGATCCCCCCAATACCGAGACAAGGCTCCGTGTTGAGGGTCAAGCAGTGGTCTGACTGTACTTCAAGTACAGCCTCTTTTATTCATAAACCACAAACATAGTATTGCTCACAGGGGTTTGAAATACAACCAATCAGTAATTTACAACACATACAATGTAAGTACAGCAACCAATCGTTCACGCCCCCAGAGGACCAAAAGGGAGACTGCGACACAGGACAGATACAACATATCCCCACAATGCATCATGGTTTCCTCCTTTCTGTCCCGGAGACAACCGAGGAGCAATCCAATTATCTCTCAGGACAAAGGGAAATCGCCAATACACATGTGCAGACAACAGGACAGATATCACCATTTAAACACACAATGGGACAATGGCACAATAGAAACACACCTAGCATATTCCTCCCAAGCTGACAAGTTACACTTATTATAAATTGTTACAACTTTGTGAGTTTACATTGTCCATACATATAACTTACATCAATTTAAACAGTATAACTTGGGGACAAACCTATCCAAAATTCACTTGAATAGGTTCAGGGGTTTAAAAGTTAGTATGGGCCATAATCCTGAGGCAAGAGGCTTTTAAACAGGCCTCTCCAAAACCCAGTGGCGAGGTTGGTTTCGCCACAAGCCCTATCGCCTAACCAGCCAGATCAAGTCCAAAAAGTTGAGAGGTATGCTGACATGTGAATTAGGCTTAAAGGGGTTGTCTCACTTCAGCAAGTGGCATTTCTTATGTAGAGAAAGTAAATACAAGGCACTTACTAATGTAGTGTGATTCACCATATTACCTCCTTTGCTGGCTAGATTCATTTTTCCATTTCATTATACACTGCTAGTTTCCATGGTTACGACCACCCTACAATCCATCAGTGGTGGTGGTCGTGCTCGCACACTATAGGAAAAAGCACTAGCCTATATTAGGTCTTACGGTACCAACCACCAAATATGTAGGTCAGCACTTTTTCCTATAGTGTGCAAGCACGGCCACCACTGATGGATTTCAGGGTGGTCTTAACCATGGAAAAGAGCAGTGTATAATGTGAAATGTGGAAAAATGAGTCCAGCCAAACAAAGCAATATGGATAATGACAATAAATTAGTAAGTGGTTTGTACTAACTTCCTCTACATAATAAATGCTATTTGCTGAAGTGAGACAACCCCTTTAAGATGACCGTGGTTAGGCCGGGAAATACAAAGAAAAAAGTATACTATTAGACTCTGCCATAGGTGCTATTACACTTCTGCACATGTCTGACCTGGAGGCCTTTGTTAATGGCACCACACAATTTTGTTGCAACGTGCTGACATAGGAAGCCCCTTTCGTCTCTTAAACTCCTTAGATGCTACGGTTGCTATTGTTTGCAGCATCCAAGGCATTAACCACCTCAGCCCCCAGTGCTTAAACACCCTGAAAGACCAGGCCACTTTTTACACTTCTGACCTACCCTACTTTCACCGTTTATTGCTCGGTCATGCAACTTACCACCCAAATGAATTTTACCTCCTTTTCTTCTCACTAATAGAGCTTTCATTTGGTGGTATTTCATTGCTGCTGACATTTTTACTTTTTTTGTTATTAATCGAAATTTAACGATTTTTTTGCAAAAAAATGACATTTTTCACTTTCAGTTGTAAAATTTTGCAAAAAAAAACGACATCCATATAGAAATTTTGCTCTAAATTTATAGTTCTACATGTCTTTGATAAAAAAAAAATGTTTGGGTAAAAAAAAAATGGTTTGGGTAAAAGTTATAGCGTTTACAAACTATGGTACAAAAATGTGAATTTCCGCTTTTTGAAGCAGCTCTGACTTTCTGAGCACCTGTCATGTTTCCTGAGGTTCTACAATGCCCAGACAGTACAAACACCCCACAAATGACCCCATTTCTGAAAGTACACACCCTAAGGTATTCGCTGATGGGCATAGTGAGTTCATAGAACTTTTTATTTTTTGTCACAAGTTAGCGGAAAATGATGATTTTTTTTTTTTTTTTTTTTTCCTTACAAAGTCTCATATTCCACTAACTTGTGACAAAAAATAAAAAGTTCTATGAACTCACTATGCCCATCAGCGAATACCTTGGGGTCTCTTCTTTCCAAAATGGGGTCACTTGTGGGGTAGTTATACTGCCCTGGCATTCTAGGGGCCCAAATGTGTGGTAAGGAGTTTGAAATCAAATTCTGTAAAAAATGACCTGTGAAATCCGAAAGGTGCTCTTTGGAATATGGGCCCCTTTGCCCACCTAGGCTGCAAAAAAGTGTCACACATCTGGTATCTCCGTACTCAGGAGAAGGTGGGGAATGTGTTTTGGGGTGTCATTTTATATATACCCATGCTGGGTGAGAGAAATATCTTGGCAAAAGACAACTTTTCCCATTTTTTTTATACAAAGTTGTCATTTGACCAAGATATTTATCTCACCCAGCATGGGTATATGTAAAAAGACACCCCAAAACACATTCCTAAACTTCTCCTGAGTACGGGGATACCAGATGTGTGACACTTTTTTGCAGCCTAGGTGGGCAAAGGGGCCCATATTCCAAAGAGCACCTTTCGGATTTCACTCCTCATTTTTTCCTGAATTTGATTTCAAACTCCTTACCACACATTTGGGCCCCTAGAATACCAGGGCAGTATAACTACCCCACAAGTGACCCCATTTTGGAAAGAAGACACCCCAAGGTATTCCGTGAGGGGCATGGCGAGTTCCTAGAATTTTTTATTTTTTGTCACAAGTTAGTGGAAAATGATGATTTTTTTTTTTTTTTTTTTTTTTTCATACAAAGTCTCATATTCCACAAACTTGTGACAAAAAATAAAAACTTCCATGAACTCACTATGCCCATCAGCGAATACCTTGGGGTCTCTTCTTTCCAAAATGGGGTCACTTGTGGGGTAGTTATACTGCCCTGGCATTCTAGGGGCCCAAATGTGTGGTAAGTAGGTAAATGACCTGTGAAATCCGAAAGGTGCTCTTTGGAATGTGGGCCCCTTTGCCCACCTAGGCTGCAAAAAAGTGTCACACATCTGGTATCTCTGTATTCAGGAGAAGTTGAGGAATGTGTTTTGGGGTGTCTTTTTGCATATACCCATGCTGGGTGAGATAAATATCTTGGTCAAATGCCAACTTTGTATAAAAAAATGGGAAAAGTTGTCTTTTGCCAAGATATTTCTCTCACCCAGCATGGGTATATGTAAAATGACACCCCAAAACACATTCCCCAACTTCTCCCGATTACGGAGATACCAGATGTGTGACACTTTTTTGCAGCCTAGATGCGCAAAGGTGCCCAAATTCCTTTTAGGAGGGCATTTTTAGACATTTGGATACCAGACTTCTTCTCACGCTTTGGGGCCCCTAGAATGCCAGGGCAGTATAAATACCCCACATGTGACCCCATTTTGGAAAGAAGACACCCCAAGGTATTCAATGAGGGGCATGGCGAGTTCATAGAAATTTTTTTTTTTTGGCACAAGTTAGCGGAAATTGATATTTTTAATTTTTTTCTCACAAAGTCTCCCGTTCCGCTAACTTGGGACAAAAATTTCAATCTTTCATGGACTCAATATGCCCCTCACGGAATACCTGGGGGTGTCTTCTTTCCGAAATGGGGTCACATGTGGGGTATTTATACTGCCCTGGCATTCTAGGGGCCCTAAAGCGTGAGAAGAAGTCTGGAATATAAATGTCTAAAAAATTTTACGCATTTGGATTCCGTGAGTGGTATGGTGAGTTCATGTGAGATTTTATTTTTTGACACAAGTTAGTGGAATATGAGACTTTGTAAGAAAAAAAAATAAAAATTCCGCTAACTTGGGCCAAAAAAATATCTGAATGGAGCCTTACAGAGGGGTGATCAATGACAGGGGGGTGATCAATGACAGGGGGGTGATCAATGACAGGGGGGTGATCAGGGAGTCTATATGGGGTGATCACCACAGTCATTGATCATGCCCCTGTAAGGCTTCATTCAGACGTCCGGATGCGTTTTGCGGATCGGATCCATCTATCAGTGCATCCGTAAAAATCATGCGGACATCTGAATGGAGCTTTACAGGGGGGTAATCAATGACAGGGGGGTGATCACCACAGTCATTGATCATGCCCCTGTAAGGCTTCATTCAGACGACCGGATGCGTTTTGCGGATCCGATCCATGTATCAGTGCATCCGTAAAAATCATGCGGACATCTGAATGGAGCTTTACAGGGGGGTGATCAATGACAGGGGGGTGATCAATGACAGGGGGGTGATCAGGGAGTCTATATGGGGTGATCACCACAGTCATTGATCATGCCCCTGTAAGGCTTCATTCAGACGTCCGGATGCGTTTTGCGGATCCGATCCATCTATCAGTGCATCCGTAAAAATCATGCAGACATCTGAATGGAGCTTTACAAGGGGGTAATCAATGACAGGGGGGTGATCAATGACAGGGGGGTGATCAGGGAGTCTATATGGGGTGATCACCACAGTCATTGATCATGCCCCTGTAAGGCTTCATTCAGACGTCCGGATGCGTTTTGCGGATCGGATCCATCTATCAGTGCATCCGTAAAAATCATGCGGACATCTGAATGGAGCTTTACAGGGGGGTAATCAATGACAGGGGGGTGATCACCACAGTCATTGATCATGCCCCTGTAAGGCTTCATTCAGACGACCGGATGCGTTTTGCGGATCCGATCCATGTATCAGTGCATCCGTAAAAATCATGCGGACATCTGAATGGAGCTTTACAGGGGGGTGATCAGGGAGTCTATATGGGGTGATCACCACAGTCATTGATCATGCCCCTGTAAGGCTTCATTCAGACGTCCGGATGCGTTTTGCGGATCCGATCCATCTATCAGTGCATCCGTTAAAATCATGCGGACATCTGAATGGAGCTTTACAGGGGGGTAATCAATGACAGGGGGGTAATCAATGACAGGGGGGTGATCAGGGAGTCTATATGGGGTGATAACCACAGTCATTGATCATGCCCCTGTAAGGCTTCATTCAGACGTCCGGATGCGTTTTGCGGATCCGATCCATCTATCAGTGCATCCGTAAAAATCATGCGGACATCTGAATGGAGCTTTACAGGGGGGTAATCAATGACAGGGGGGGTGATCACCACAGTAATTGATCATGCCCCTGTAAGGCTTCATTCAGACGTCCGGATGCGTTTTGCGGATCCGATCCATCTATCAGTGGATCCGTAAAAATCATGTGGACGTCTGAATGGAGCTTTACAGGGGGTTGATCAATGACAGGGGGGTAATCAATGACAGGGGGGTGATCAGGGAGTCTATATGGGGTGATCAGGGGTGATTAGGGGTGATCAGGGGCTAATAAGGGGTTAATAAGTGACCGGGGGGGGTGTAGTGTAGTGTAGTGGTGCTTGGTGCTACTTTACTGAGCTACCTGTGTCCTCTGGTGGTCGATCCAAACAAAGGGGACCACCAGAGGACCAGGTAGCAGGTATATTAGACGCTGTTATCAAAACAGCGTCTAATATACCTGTTAGGGGTTAAAAAAAACACATCTCCAGCCTGCCAGCGAACGATCGCCGCTGGCAGGCTGGAGATCAACTCTCTTACCTTCCGTTCCTGTGAGCGCGCGCGCCTGTGTGCGCGCGTTCACAGGAAATCTCGCGTCTCGCGAGATGACGCGTATATGCGTGACTGTGCGCAGCGCTGCCACCTCCGGAACGCGATCCTGCGTTAGGCGGTCCGGAGGTGGTTAAACAGCCAGGCCTGGAGCCTGGTTTTCAGTCAAAACTGGCCTCCCACAGTGACCACACAGGAACAACTTCTGCTATTATGTCAATTGGCTGGAACTACATAGTTCCCATCATGTATTAAAATGTCACAGGGTGAGAAGGGGTTAACAAGTTATGGTAAGGTCTAGTTCACACGAACGTTTTTTTTGCGAGTGTACGGGCCGTTTTTTTGTGTTCCGTATACGGTCCGTATATGGAACCATTCATTTCAATGGTTCCGCATTAAAAACGGAATGTGTTCCGTAAGCATTCCGTTTCCGTATTTCCGTTTTTCCGTTCCTTTCAAAGATAGAACATGTCCTATATTTGGCCACAAATCACGTTACGTGGCTCCATTCAAGTCAATGGGTCCGCAAAAAAAAGGAACACATACGGAAATGCATCCGTATGTCTTCCGTATCCGTTCCGTTTTTGCTGAACCATCTATTGAAAATGTTATGCCCAGCCCAATTTTTTCTATGTAATTACCAGGGGCGTACATACAGGGGTCGCAGTTGCGACCGGGCCCGGCACTCCAGGGGGCCGGCCGCCTGTGGACCCCTGGCCCCGCCCTGCAGTAGTTCTGTGGGTGCTGCGCCTGCCTGTATAACCCGGGCGGCCGACCCTGGGCCCGCCGCCCAGTGTTGCGTTTCTGCACTGCGCTTCAATGCCAGGCCAACCCTACCCTCCATTGAGTCTCCTCCCCCTGAGTCTCCTCCCCCTGAGTCTCCTCCCCGGGCGGCCGCACCGAACATGAGGTTTCCCTAGGCTGCGCATGCGCACAACGATGCCGAGACGCAGCAGGGAGAAGGCGCCGGAAAAGATTTGCAAGAGCGCTGCGCGAAGAAGCCGATGCTGGAAGTGTAAGATAAGATTTATTTAAAAAAAAGGTCTTCATAATTGCTCACCACGTTTGTGGTGAGTTCAGAACTTCAGAGTAGACTCAGAGTAGGGTCTGATGGGGGCTGGCTTTATAACTATCTCTGCTATATTTCTGTAGCCTGGTGCCTGGAACCTCTGACTGCCCAGTTGGGCTGAAACTACTACACCCAACATGTTCTGGCAGTAATAGTAAATGGATATTGGTGCAATTCTGAGCTACTAGTCTATATAATACATATGTAGGCTACATGTGGTAAGGCCGATTCATTGGCCTGTATTTGTGGGAGGGGCACGGTTGCCTATATCATGGCACCTCTGCCCCTCCTTCAATGAACGACGTGTCAACTCTGGCCTTGTTTCGTGCGTGAGGATTGCTTCTGTTCAAACTCCTAGAAGTTCGTTTGTGTGCCTTGCAAACACTACTACCACAGCTACTGGATCAGGTAAGTGACTGCCACACTTGCAGTCTCGATCTCACAAGTCCGGCCGGCAGTGCCGGCTCCCTAGGTAACGGGGGAGCCACACTGCACCGGAGCGTCTGCTAGGCAGCTTTGGCTCCCACGTGGCATGAATCGTAGGGTGCAGGGGTCAGCGTAATCCCGATTTGAATTTCTCCCCCCTTAATGTCTGGCACGGGCTGCTGTGCCACTATTTAGGCAGGGTCCTTGTCAGCAGTATGGTCCGTTTCCCCCCCTTATGCCCGCACTGGCCCCATGTCATCTTTGCGGCGCACTTACCCGAGCGTCCTGCTTGTGCTCTTCTCCACGAGCTGCAGGCGGCTGGTAACTGTGTGGGCTCCCCCTGGTGGCCGCTGGAGCCGACACAGTCCATGGGGCAGCGTTGGATGGTGCAGGCTCCCTCTGGTGGTGACTGCTGCCAGTGCAGTCCATGGCTCTGTGCTCTGTGTTGGCTCCATCTAGTGGCCACCAGAGCTATGACCACCTTGGGGAGATTTAGTTAGGGTTGTTAAAAAAAAAAAAAAAAAAAAGAGGGGAATTAATATTTATAAAAAAAAAAAAAGGGAGAAAAATAGGGGGATAAATATGAAAAAAAAAAGAGAAAAAAAAAAAAGAGAAAAAAAAAAAATACATGCTTTTGAATGACGGAGTTGTTTTTAGGGAGGGGGCGACATACTTGTTCAGTGCTAGTCAGAGGATCTCCGTGTTGTTGGTCGCACGCCTCTACGCCTGGCGGTATGTCTTACGCAAGGATCTTACATGTCATTTTATTCCAGGATCTGTGTCGTCCTTCTTCAAATATATTCTGCACGTTGTTCAACCATCAGGGTACAGTATGGCAGTATCTATGTCACGTTACTATTCCATTCTCTCCTTCTGGTAGTGGGTCAGTTGTGCCACCGTCAGACTCACCAATCACTGGGGTGTTCTAGGTTCAGCTATTGCTTCTCCTTGTCTCAGGTCCTCTCGTCCCTTTTCACACGTATGCTTCACAGTTGCATGGGTCTCGGCCTACTCACGGCTTACGTCACATGGTCCCGGGTCGGTTGACAGTCAGGGTTTGATTTGTGCAAACTGTATTCACAGGATATGTCACGTGCTTCAGACATAGTGGAGGCTTCGGTCGACGAGAACCCCGCCAGGATGTCAGAAGGGGGCAGTGTGTCGTCTCTTCGCACTTGGACCATCCCTAGGCTGATGACGGAGTTGTCCAGAAGGGGTATTTCGTGTCCCGCTGCTGCTAGGAAAGCCGAGTTATACCGGTTACTGGTCGTTAACTCAGGCCCGCAGCAGCAGGAAGAGGTCTCCATGATCACAATTCAGAATTCTCTGACACAAATTCATCTGATGTTAAATAACTTGACTTCATCTGTCACGGATGTGCAAACCAGGAAGCGGTTGAGTCTCGTAGTCCTGTCACTACTCCGCAGACCATCGATGCCGCTGTTCCGTCCACATCTACGGCGACAGGGGCAGGTGTCCCTGTGACAGCGCTCAGTATTATGCCAGCACATTTTGTTCCTGCTAATCTAAAGAAGGACATCCTGGAAAGTAGGG
This sequence comes from Bufo bufo, assembly GCF_905171765.1. Classification (NCBI taxonomy): domain Eukaryota; kingdom Metazoa; phylum Chordata; class Amphibia; order Anura; family Bufonidae; genus Bufo; species Bufo bufo. The sequence goes on from NC_053394.1 coordinate 310,752,703, forward strand.
ATGTCAATCTAGCATCCTTACTGGTCGCTACCTGGGATCTTTCTGATAGTAGGGTAATTGCTTGTGGGGATGTTTCAGTGATCCTGAAAGGCCGGGACCACAGGCTGAACCGCAAGCTCACGGTAGCTGAGTTTGTTCTTGCGTTTAGTTTATACAGAGACGTAATCTGTTCAGTTCGTCCTGAGAGAAGTGAAGAACTTGATTTGTATTTATTTAGGATAACGGAGTTGGGATACAAGTATGGTGGTAGTTCCTTCTACGACTACCATTGTTCTTTCTCGGCCAAGGCAGCTGCCACTTTAAGTCAGTTCCAGTTTCTCACAAACTGGGCTAACATTGATACGGAGATATTTTGTAGGCATTTCGCCGGGCTTAAGGCGCCGTCGTGCTCCCTGTGCCAATCAATTTACCATTCTACTGTGTGGTGTCATAAGGCTGCTCCAAGTGAGGGGTCCAGTTCTACAGGTCCTGTTCCCGGCCCGTCCGATCCACACAGATCCTCTGGTTTAGTTGACAAGCTGGGTAGACCCATCAAACTACTCGGCAGGTCACAGATTTGCAATAATTTCAACCACGCATCCTGTAACTTCAGTCAGTGCCGCTTGCTACACATATGTACTAACTGCTTCAGAGCCCACCCTAAAGTAGTCTGTTCATTAAAATCTGATAATAATTACATGTGTGTTGTTAATATAGTTCGGTTGCAACAGTTCTTAGGCAGGTATCCTGACCCAGGCTTCGTGGAGTTCCTTAGTACAGGGTTTATGTTCGGTTTCCACACCGGGATGGTGGCCCTTCCAGAGTCTACACATGAGTGCAGGAACTTACAGTCTGCTGACCATCACTCCGATGTCTCCGATAGATTAATCTCAGCGGAATTAGTCAAAGGTTTCCTGATAGGCCATTTTTCGTCATCACCCTTTGAACGGTGGAGAGTCAGCCCGATAGGAGTTGTGTTCGGTAAATTCAGTAATAAAGAGAGGTTGATTATCGACCTATCCGCCCCGCATGGTACCCCCATACCTAGCATCAACTCTCTAATTCCATCAGAAGAAGTTAGTATGAGATATGCCACCATAGATCAAGCCATCGCTCTTATCTTACAGTTAGGTCCCAGCACCATCCTTTCTAAAGCTGATATTGCAGACGCCTTCAAATACTACCGATCAAACCGTCCCTCTGGCAGTGGTATGGTGTCAAATGGAGGGGCCTTTATTATTTTGCTTCCAATCTTACATTCGGGTCTAAGAGTAGCCCATGGTTATTCGACCAGTTAGCCAAGGCGCTCCACTAGATTTTAGTCCATGAATTCCACTGTAACAATATTATTCACTACCTGGATGATTTTTTAATTATTGAGCGTCCTGACGCTCCCCCCAAAGACCTTCATTTGCTACTGGAGTGTTTCAGACAATTAGGGGTTCCTGTCTCTCCGAAGAAAAACACACTTGGGAGAATTAAATCGGTAGACGTTCCTATAATATTTGAAAGATAACAGCCTGATGAACGTTTAAAAATAAAAAACAAAACCTTTATTAGAATCTGTTTAAAAATGGGGTAGGGAAACCCATATGTCACAGTCTGTGACAATCAGGCAACTAGTCTTCACATAACACACAAAGGGGGGAGAATAAATAACCCCTCTGTATGTTTGGAAAGACCAGTATCAGGGAAACGGACACCAGTATCAGTGTGAGCGGATACAGAGTGTGTGTATACCCATAAATTGGTGGACTGTATCTAAGGGCAATTTCAGGTAAATACCCACTGGTCTAATTCTCAATACACTAAGTCTCACTACCTCTAACTAAATAGAGGTGTAGTTGGATTTGAGACCACTAAATATAGAGTTTAGATATATATATGGCCTATGGTCAGGACCTAACGTCGCAACTCTATGCCCACAGCCAATCCTGGCATACAGTCACTCAGAGCTAGTGTGTTTTAGCTCCATACACACAACAGCCAGTATATTTTGGCTCATCCATACATCACATACATACTCTCAGGCTGACTAAAAAGTTTGCATCTAGTGCAGTCCTGCCTAGAGAGCTGTGTCCTAGTTCATTTACAGCAGCTCTACGCGTTTCCACGTGATCTACACTTTGTCACGCTTCTTCAGGAGCTTATTTTAAATGTATATGGCAAGACAGTTGGAGCCGCACTGTAGTGTGCTATGGCTCATGGTGCTGTGATGGCCGCATGCGGCCGACAGAACGCCGAGTTCATATGGACGAGGCCCCGCCCATCAGAGAAGGTGTGCAGGTAGCACCTCCAATCAGAAGTATGGGCGGGCACAATGGCTCCGCCCTCCGACCGGCCGATGCCGAAAGTGAATCTGGCACCTTCTAGCGCATATAACGCTTATTACAGTAACAGGGGAATGAAGATCGCGGCCCGCACAATGCCATTAGATCCCGAGCAGATCAGCTGGACGGGGTACCATAAGGATACATAAACCGAACCATCAGGTACCGCTCACCATCCATGTCATGTGACATCCAAAGGGAGGGATTATATCAGTCAAAACACTGCTTACTACACATCACAGCACAGATGCAGTATACAGATTCTATCCACATCATGCATAGATCTAGATTAGCATATATGCTGGATGCAGCAAATAGAAAAATGGAAAAAGGAACAATTGCATTTCCATGTTTGTAATAAAAGGCGGTATGAAGAATAGAAATATATGCACCACTATAATACCAGACTTGCTGTTCTAATATGAAATAACACTTGCCCTTCCGTATATATAAAAGGCCGTGTTTAAATAAAGCTGGCAAAGGATATGGACTCATTAAGCCCAAGTGGTTGAACTGTCTGCAGCTTGTATGTCCACATCGCTTCTTTTCGTAGTAGGGGTATATCAATATCCCCTCCACGAATTGACATTTTCACTTGGTCAATCCCCTGTACCTTTAACACATCAGGGTTTCCGTCATGCATGTCGCATACATGACGTGCCACTGATGTGTCGCGCTTATTGCGGATGTCAGATAAATGTTCCCCAAATCTGCGTCTCAATTCACGTCTTGTTTTTCCGACGTATTGAGACCCACAACGGCAGCTGATTAAATATACAATACCCACAGAAGTACATCTGATAAAAGAACGTATCATATACCTCTTGCCCGTTGTATGGCTAATAAAAAATTCCCCTCTCAGGATGTTTCTGAAGATGATGCATGAGCCACAGGGAAAGGTACCTTTAAGGGTATTTCTCAACCAGGTCTCGGATTTGGGTTGCGTATATAGACTATGCACCAGGTGGTCACGTAAATTCAGACTGCGGCGGTACGTGATTGAGGGAATATCCGGAATAAGCTCCCCAATATCTGGGTCAGATTTCAAAATGGACCAGTGATTAAGTAAAATGTTGCGAACATTTTTATGAGCCTTATCAAAGGTTGCGACAATTCTGGGCGTAGAATCCGCAGTGCTTCTGGGTTTCGGAATCAAGAGCTGCGTGCGATCTGTACTCATAGAGTGATGGAACGCTTGTTTCAAAGTATATTCTGGATATCCCCGATTAAAAAATCGGTCTCTAAGGTCAGATGCCGTAGCTCTGAAATCACCTAGGCCTGAACAATTCCTCCTGGCCCTGAGGTACTGTCCCTTTGGGATACCTCTTTTCAGGGCCAGGGGATGACCACTTTGCCAATGCAGCAAATTGTTAGTCGAGGTCTTTTTTCTAAACAGGTTAGTGGTGATTTTTCTGTCAGTACCTATGGTGATCATCAAATCCAAAAACACTATCTGTTGCTCTTGTACTTCAGAGGTAAACAATAGCCCCATCTGATTTACATTCAATGCCGCCACAAATGACGTAAATTGTTCTTTCGTCCCCTTCCACAATATCAGCACGTCGTCGATGTACCTAATCCATAATTGTACATTCGACGTGTGCTGTTCCATCTCATCACTGAACACAACCTCCTTCTCCCACCAGCCCAGGTACAAGTTGGCAAACGTCGGGGCACAGGGACTGCCCATCGCGACACCCCTGAGCTGGTGGTAGAAGTGTTGGTCAAACAGGAAGACGTTGTGGGTGAGGACAAAATCCAGTAACTGCAACAGGAAGATGTTATGCCGGCGACATTGTTCACCTCTCTGTTGGATGAAGGCCTCGACAGCTGTACACCCAGATTTATGGGGTATAGAGCTGTACAAGGCCTCAACATCCAAACTAGTGAGGAGGACGCCTTCCTCACACTGAATCCCATCAAGACGTTGTAGCACATCCATCGTATCTCGGGCATAGGATGGCAAAGATGCCACAAATGGACGTAAAATGATGTCCAAATACGTGCTTACATTGGCAGTAAGGCCACCTATGCCCGAGACAATGGGCCTGCCTTTCAGTACTGGTCCTGCTTTATGCAGTTTAGGCAGACTATAAAATGTTGCCACAACCGGGGATTTGGGAAGCAAGAAATCCAATTCGTTTTTGCTGATCAGCTTATTTTCAAAAGCATTATTCAGCAAATACGCGAGTTCTTGCCTGTCTCTCCCAAGAAAGTGGAAGGTCCCTCCGCAGTCATCACATTCCTTGGTATAGAATTGGACACCCAGAACATGGTTGCCAGGTTGCCAAGGGATAAATTACAGAGAATCAGGGAAGTCGTTCATAGTTTCACGTCAACTAGAGTGATTAAGAAAGTACAGCTTCAGTCTCTGTTAGGTATGCTGAATTTTGCGATGCACATAATTCCGCAAGGTAGGGCATTTGTGTCTCGTTTACTTTCACTCCTTCCTACAGCCCCTTCCCAGGATAGCAGCATAGGCCTGGACGATATGGTCGTGGCTGACTTGAACATGTGGGATCAATTTCTCACGCAATGGAATGGCATCTCACTCTTTTATTCCCACGATATCCAACAACTCCCCCGTAGTTTTTTCCGACGCCGCTGCTAATACAGGTTTCGCAGCTATTTTTGGCAACCATTGGTTAGCAGACAGATGGCCAATCGAAGTTAGTTCCATCCCTGGGTTTTTTCGTACGTCAGCGGTATTCGAACTCTACCCCTTAGTGTCAGCATCCTATATCTGGGGTCAAAGTTGGTTGGGTCAGACTGTGTCCTTCGTGTCCGATAACGCAGCCGTCATCGAGATTCTCAATAGTGGATCTTTTAAGTCTCCATATGTCATGTTATTTCTTAGGCGCCTGGTCCTTCTGTCATTGCAACACCAGTTTCGTTACATAGCTTCACATATAGCTGGGAACCACAACGCAGCAGCCGACGCCTTATCTCGTTTTAATTTTACCCTCTTTTCACAGATCTCTCCAGAAGCAGACGCCGTCGGGAGCCCAGTCCCTCCATACGTGGCTCTGACCCTTCCATAGAAGCTCATCTCGCTACCGCTCGGTCACTATTAGCCAAGTCCCTCTCGCCCAATACAGCCAGAGCCTACCAGACAGGTTGGAGAGCCTTCCAGAAATTTCAGGACTCCTGTCCGCAAGGTGACACCGAGTTTGTTCAGTACATCCTGGCATTCATAGGTTACTGTCACACCACTTTGAAATTATCCCACGCCACGGTCAAGTCCTACCTCGCAGGGGTGCAACATTTTAGAGCTATGAGTTTCACCCAGCCAGGTTCATTGTTTTCAATCCATGCCGTTAAAGCTACTCTGAAGGGTCTCGAGAAAAGCGACAGCGAGACACGCACTCGCGACTACCCATCACTGGCCAGAATTTCCGCGACCTTTCCGACCTGTTAGACAAGAAACCATTCGGTGCCCTGCATAGTTTGGTAATTAAAGCTGCCATGTACTTGGCCTTTTATGGGTTTTTGAGACCGGCCGAGTTTACATCCCCGGCTAACAGTAGCAGATACGTCACTCTCGGTCAGCTCTTGGCTTCCCGAGATGGTTTCGTACTCTCGCTACTCACCACTAAGACCTCTCAGGTAGGCCCACCAACCCAGGTGTTTTACTTCCCGACCTCTCATCATTGGTGCCCCGTGCGCGTGCTGCAACAGCTTCTGTCCTCCCTGCCGAACAAGCCGCCCGACAGTCCTTTACTACCGTTCAACAACACTCACCTTACCTGTCCCCTATTCATAACCCATATTCGTGTTTTACTAACCAATCTGGCAGTAGACCCGTCCTCAATATCCGGGCATTCCTTTCGCATAGGGGCGGCATCTGCCGCTTCGAAAAATCGGGTTCCAGCACATGTAATCAAAAGACTAGGTCGTTGGCGTTCATCCTGTTTCAGCCGCTACATTCCTTGTCCATATACTGAAATGAATCTTGCTTGTCAGAATTTGGTGTTATGAATAAATGTTGGTAGCCTTCCGGAATGAAAAGGAATTGTTGTTGTTTTTGGCCTCCTTCAGCTATCCCTTTAACGTTGCGGTTTCGGCATAACTCTAACCGCTTAGCTAACCCAGTAGGTAGGAGTCCTTCTTTTCGTGAGTGCCCGACCACAAATGTATTATATAGACTAGTAGCTCAGAATTGCACCAATATCCATTTACTATTACTGCCAGAACATGTTGGGTGCAGTAGTTTCAGCCCAACTGGGCAGTCAGAGGTTGCAGGCTACAGAAATATAGCAGAGTTAGGCTACTTTCACACCTGGTGTGGATCCGTCTGGTATCTGCACAGACGGATTCGCACCTATAATGCAAACGCTTGTATCCGTTCAGAACGGATCCGTCTGCATTACTATGTAAAAAAAAAGTCTAAGTGTAAGTCAGACGGATCCGTTTGCATTATTATTTTGAAAATCAATGGGGTACGGATCAGTTTTCAATTGCAACATATTGTGTCAGTGAAAACTGACCCGTCCCCATTGACTTACATTGTAAGTCAGGACGGATCCGTTTGGTGTCCGCATCCAGAGCGGAATGGAGGTGGAACGGATGCATTCTGAACGGATCCTTATTTATTCAGAATGCATTGGGGCTGAACTGATCCGTTTTGAACCGTTTGTGAGATCCCTGAAACGGATCTCATAAACGGAATTCAAAACGCCAGTGTGAAAGTAGCCTTAGTTATAAAGCCGTTGATAGGCCAATGAAGTATTTTACCATATGAAGGCAAAATAAACGCATGACAAAACCAGCTCTGCTACATAATGTAGCAGAGCTGGTTTTACGTGGGAAATGCATTGCTGGTACCTGATGCTGACACCTGCAGTTCTGGGTAAAAGTACATAGTTATGGTTGAGGCAATTTGTTAACTCTGCTCTGCTACATCTGCTTATAAAGGGATGAACAGACTGCGCACATTGGGGTATACCTTCTTGTTCTTGCAATAGTCTTCAGCCTGTGGCTCTCTAGACCTGGTGGAAATACAAATTTAGGCATGCTGCTGTCTGGTGATGCTGGGAGTTGTAGTTGGTGTGTACATACAGGGGTCGCAGTTGCGCGCACTTACGTGACGTCACAATGTTATCAGCGCTGCAGGTCCGCAGGAAGTTGGGAACAGAAGAGCGTGGGAGCCACTGCTAGTCTGCCACTGCCCACTTGCCCAGTAGTCTGACTCTATACTACAGTCACTCCCCCCACCTTGTTCTCTCTCTCTCTCTGCCAGCCTGAGCCAGGCCCAGGAGCAGCGCTGTAACGGTCGCGTACACACACACACAGGGGGGAGGGAAGTGACCACTGCGCTCCACCCTTACCCCTGGCCCTGCCTACTTGCCTCGCGAGTCCTAATGACAGGGGAAAACTGGACGGCAATCCCTAACTTGGAGTAAGTGCAGGGATGACAGACAGACAAACAACAGGACGTGAACGGACCGAGTCAATACCAGGAAAGCTACAAAGTACAAAGGATTAAGCAAAGAATGGTCAGGAGAAGCCGGGGTCAAATACCAGGAGAGCAGAGAAGTACAAGAGGAGTCCTAAGAGAGTAGTCAGGTGGGAGCCAAGGTCACAATACCAGGACGGATGCGCAGTACAGGAGGATCAGGCAAAAGGATGGTCAAGGAACAGGATCAGGTAAGTATTCAGCAGTCCAACAGATAGCCAGGAACCTAGAAATGAACAGGCAACCTGTAGCCAGCAGGCTGCCTGTATTTATAGTGGGGAGTGAGGGTCATGTGACGTGGCCAGCATCACATGACCAACAGACCAACCAGTCGAGCACCGAGTGATCAGCTCGGCGCTCAAGGCAGACTTAGGAGCAGGGAGCCACCCAGCTAGTAAAGCCGCCCTGGGAATGAGGTCAAACACAGATCCTCATTCCCAAAGCTAAGCAACAGGTCTGCGGGAGATGGGGGACCGAGTGCCCCTTCGGAACCCCGTGACAGTACCCCCCCTTTTACGAGGGGCCACCGGACCCAAGACTTCAGGCGATGGCTTTTCAGGGTGTTCTAAATGAAATTTACAAACAAGTCTAGGAGCATGAACCTCCTTGGCAGGTACCCAAGATCTCTCTTCAGGTCCATACCCCTTCCAGTGAATCAGGTACTGCAAGGAATTACGCACCTTCCGGACATCCACTATTTTAGACACCACATACTCGACAGCATCATTAACAAGAACCGGTGGAGGCGAGGCTTTTGATGGTACTACCGGTTCAATATATTTTTTAAGCAGAGATTTATGGAACACATTATGAATGTGGAATGACTCGGGCAGCTCCAACCTAAAAGATACCGGGTTAATCACTTCCGTGATCTAATATGGTCCAATAAAACGAGGAGCAAATTTTTTAGAAGTTACCTTGAGAGATAGATTCTTGGAGGACAACCATACTTTATCCCCAACCTGAAAGTTTACCCCCCTTGAACGTCTCCTATCAGCCTTGAGTTTCTGAGAACATTGAGCCTTTTCTAGGTTCGATTGAACCCGGGCCCAAACTGTGCACAGTTCGGAGGAGAGTTTATCCGCTTCAGGGTTAGAGGAGGAGACGGACGACCCAGAATGAAAACGGGGATGAAAACCATGGTTACAAAAGAAAGGGGAGACCCCAGCGGAAGAATTGACACGGTTATTCAAAGCAAATTCAGCCAATGGAAGAAATTTCACCCATAATTGCTGGTCATCAGCAACATACGACCTCAAGAATTGTTCGACAGACTGATTAAGGCGTTCAGTCTGCCCATTACTCTCAGGGTGGTAGGCAGAGGAAAAAGACAATGAAATTTTACATTTTTGACAGAAGGCCCTCCAGAATTTGGACACAAACTGCACACCCCTGTCAGAAACAATATTTTCCGGGATACCATGCAATCGAACAATTTCTTTCACAAAAATAGACACCAGGGTTTTGGCATTCGGGAGTTTAGACAGGGGAATGAAATGGACCATCTTGCTAAACCTATCCACCACTACCCACACTACAGTCTTACCCTCCGCCAGCGGTAGGTCAGTTATAAAGTCCATCGAGATATGGGACAAGGGTCTACTGGGAATGGGTAGGGGTCGTAGGTTACCAGCACTGTTGGGGTGGATACCGGTGCCAGATGTTGTTCCGACCTAATGCGAGCCGAGATATCCTGGGTAAGAGCTGCTAAGAAGATTTTTGCTGGTAGGATGGATTCAGGTGGTACCTCAGTAGGTTGAAAAGCCTGGAAGCTCCGAGATAATGCGTCCGCCTTCACATTTTTACTTCCCGGCCTGAACGTGATGGAAAAATCAAAACGAGTAAAAAACAGAGCCCATCTGGCTTGACGGGGATTCAACCTCTTAGCAGACTCGAGAAACATAAGGTTTTTATGGTCAGTGACAACAGTTACACAATGCCTTGCCCCCTCCAGAAAATGCCTCCACTCCTCAAATGCCCATTTAATGGCCAGCAGCTCCCTATTCCCTATGTCGTAGTTTCTCTCCGTGGGAGAGAATTTCCTGGAGAAGAAGGCACATGGTCTCAGATTAGTGAGGCTAGCAGGACCTTGTGAAAGGACTGCTCCTGCGCCGTCCTCGGACGCATCCACCTCCACAATAAAAGGTTTCTCCTGATCAGGCTGGATCAGAATGGGAGCGCTACTAAATGCCTTTTTTAATTTTTCAAATGAAGAAATGGCCTCAGTAGACCAATTCTCCAAATCCGCCCCTTTCTTAGTAAGGTCGGTCAACGGTTTAGCAATTACGGAAAAATTCATAATAAATTTACGATAGTAATTGGCGAAACCTAAGAACCGTTGTAAGGCCTTTAAGGATGAAGGTCTTACCCATTCCTTAATTGCTAGTACCTTACCAGGATCCATCTTGAAGGCGTGAGGAGTCAGAACATGCCCTAGAAACAGAATCTCCTGCACACCAAAGACACATTTCTCTTGCTTAGCGGATAGCTGATTCTCCCTCAACACCTCTAATACTTGTCTAACATGAGACACATGGGATTCGAAGTCAGGAGAGAATATCAAAATGTCGTCAAGATAGACAATAACAAATTTACCTAAGAACTCCCTAAGAATGTCATTCATGAAGTTTTGGAACACAGCTGGGGCATTGCTGAGTCCAAAAGGCATCACTTGATATTCAAAGTGTCCTACCGGAGTATTGAACGCCGTCTTCCATTCGTCTCCCTCCTTGATTCGGATAAGATTGTATGCCCCTTTCAGGTCAATTTTGGAAAACCAGGTTGCCCCCAGGACCTGGTTAAATAAATCCGGAATCAATGGGAGGGAGTATCTATTCTGGACAGTGATTTTATTTAATCTCCGGTAATCGATACATGGCCTAAGACCACCATCTTTTTTCTTAACAAAGAAAAACCCAGCCCCCATAGGAGAGACAGAAGGTCTAATATGCCCTTTACCAAGGCTCTCCTTAATATAATCTTTCATGGCCTTGCGTTCGGGCATAGAAAGATTATAAATTCGTCCTTTAGGAAACTTGGCCCCCTCTACTAGCTCTATGGTACAATCATAAGGTCTATGGGGGGGTAGAACCTCCGGGGTTGGTGATGAGAATACATCAGAATATTCTCTAACAACAGAGGGTAAAGTATCAGACTTTACTGAGACCCCAGCCTGTACCACGGACAGGCACGAGTCACACTTAGGCCCCCATCTCACCAACTCCCCATTGGACCAATCTATAGTGGGGTTATGTAGTCGGAGCCAAGGCAACCCTAGTACCACCTCAGCAGGTAGGTTCTCCAGGACTAGAAGCGAACATCTCTCTGAGTGGCACACACCCACGGTTAGAGAAATCTCAGAGGTACATAAGCTCACCGTACCACCAATAAGAGGAGTAGCATCAATAGCCATGACATGGATAGGAGTTGGTAAGGCAAACATAGGAATACCCAATCTAACAGCATACTCAGAGTCAATAAAGCTAGCCGCTGAGCCAGAATCAATAAAGGCCTTACCCGCCCATTTATCTACTCCCAGAGAAATCGTAATGGGTACCGAAAGCTTACATTTAGAAAATTCAGGGTGTACCTGGTCTTTAGGTTGCCTTGCCCTAGGAGACTTGACAGAGAGGACCTTCTTAGGACACTGGTTAATCCAATGGTCAGAATCTCCACAGTAAAAGCATTCTCCACATTCTGCGGCGAAGATTCCCTCGGGTCATGCCAACCTGCATGGGTTCCTCGGTGGAGACCTCAGCATTGTCTCTGGGATAGGCCTCTGGCTGGACCACCATCTGGGAAGAGAACTGTTGTTCCTGTCGTCTCTCTCTAACCCGTCGGTCAAGTCGGACAACAAGGGTCATCATCTCCTCTAAGGTCTCTGGAAGTTGATAACTGACCAGAAGATCCTTTAATTTATCAGACAGACCTGACCTGAACTGACTCTTCAGGGCTGGTTCGTTCCATCCTGAGGGGACACACCACCTTCTGAATTGGGTGCAATAATCCTCCGCTGGTAAATTGCCCTGAACCAGTGCCTTTAGAGCCGACTCGGCTACTAGAGCCCTGTCTGGTTCATCATAGAGGGTACCTAGGGCCTGAAAGAACCCCTCCACAGAATATAAACAACTGGCGACAGCAGGTAAAGAGAATGCCCAGTCCTGGGGATCACCCTGTAATCGGGAAATGATAATGCCCACGCGTTGACTCTCGGGCCCAGAGGACACGGGGCGCAAACGGAAGTAAAGTTTGCAACTCTCCTTAAAAGAGAGAAACTTCTTCCGGTTTCCAGAAAAGGTTTCTGGGAGCTTAATCTGGGGCTCAAAATGCGGACTGGAGGCCTGAGGAGTGGAAGAGCCTTGCCCTAACTCAAAAGAGCTGAGTTTTTCCCCTAACTCCTGCACCATCTGCGTCAGATTAGAGACATAGTCAGTCAGGGTCACCAGAGGATTCATAATCCAGTGGTTATTGGGCCTGTTAATCTGTAACGGTCGCGTACACACACACACAGGGGGGAGGGAAGTGACCACTGCGCTCCACCCTTACCCCTGGCCCTGCCTACTTGCCTCGCGAGTCCTAATGACAAGGGACAACTGGACGGCAATCCCTAACTTGGAGTAAGTGCAGGGATGACAGACAGACAAACAACAGGACGTGAACGGACCGAGTCAATACCAGGAAAGCTACAAAGTACAAAGGATTAAGCAAAGAATGGTCAGGAGAAGCCGGGGTCAAATACCAGGAGAGCAGAGAAGTACAAGAGGAGTCCTAAGAGAGTAGTCAGGTGGGAGCCGAGGTCACAATACCAGGACGGATGCGCAGTACAGGAGGATCAGGCAAAAGGATGGTCAAGGAACAGGATCAGGTAAGTATTCAGCAGTCCAACAGATAGCCAGCAACCTAGAAATTAACAGGCAACCTGTAGCCAGCAGGCTGCCTGTATTTATAGTGGGGAGTGAGGGTCATGTGACGTGGCCAGCGTCACATGACCAACAGACCAACCAGTCGAGCACCGAGTGATCAGCTCGGCGCTCAAGGCAGACTTAGGAGCAGGGAGCCACCCAGCTAGTAAAGCCGCCCTGGGAATGAGGTCAAACACAGATCCTCATTCCCAAAGCTAAGCAACAGGTCTGCGGGCGATGGGGGACCGAGTGCACCTTCGGAACCCCGTGACAAGCGCTCATTCAGCCAGCCAGAGCCCACACTGAGCCCAGCCAGCATTCAGCCTTGCCAGTTGCTGCAGACTTTCAGCAGGTCCATTCAGCATCTTTCAGCCTGAGCCAGGTCAGGTAAGAGTTACTATCTGGCCTTAGTATGTTCTGTATATTATTATATGTGAGCTGGCCTGGTATAAGATATACATCTTCTGGTATATTAAGATGTATAACTTATACCAGCTGTACATATATACCCATATAAGGAGATACCTAGGTTATATCATCAGCGTGGTCCACTATATCGCTATATACAAGAAGATGTTATACCAAATATCATCCTCTTGTATATAGTAATATACAGTATATAATATATATATATACACTCACCTAAAGAATTATTAGGAACACCATACTAATACGGTGTTGGACCCCCTTTTGCCTTCAGAAATGCCTTAATTCTACGTGGCATTGATTCAACAAGGTGCTGATAGCATAGCATCTTGCAGTTGATGGAGATTTGAGGGATGCACATCCAGGGCACGAAGCTCCCGTTCCACCACATCCCAAAGATGCTCTATTGGGTTGAGATCTGGTGACTGTGGGGCCATTTTAGTACAGTGAACTTATTGTCATGTTCAAGAAACCAATTTGAAATGATTCGAGCTTTGTGACATGGTGCATTATCCAGCTGGAAGTAGCCATCAGAGGATGGATACATGTTCTCATTCTGTTTACGCCAAATTCAGACTCTACTATTTGAATGTCTCAACAGAAATCGAGACTCATCAGACCAGGCAACATTTTTCCAGTCTTCAACAGTCCAATTTTGGTGAGCTCGTGCAAATTGTAGCCTCTTTTTCCTATTTGTAGTGGAGATGAGTGGTACCCGGTGGGGTTTTCTGCTGTTGTAGCCCATCCGCCTCAAGGTTGTGCGTGTTGTGGCTTCACAAATGCTTTGCTGCATACCTCGGTTGTAATGACTGGTTATTTCAGTCAACGTTGCTCTTCTATCAGCTTGAATCAGTCGGCCCATTCTCCTCTGACCTCTAGCATCCACTAGGCATTTTTGCCCACAGGACTGCCGCATACTGGATGTTTTTCCCTTTTCACACCATTCTTTTTAAACCCTAGAAATGGTTGTGCGTGAAAATCCCAGTAACTGAGCAGATTGTGAAATACTCAGACCGGCCCGTCTGGCACCAACAACCATGCCACGCTCAAAATTGCTTAAATCACCTTTCTTTCCCATTCTGACATTCAGTTTAGAGTTCAGGAGATTGTCTTGACCAGGACCACACCCCTAAATGCATTGAAGCAACTGCCATGTGATTGGTTGACTAGATAATTGCATTAATGAGAAATAGAACAGGTGTTCCTAATAATTCTTTAGGTGAGTGTATATACACACACACACATACATACACTTGCATGCGGCGGGGGGGGCGGCAGCGGGTTGGGGGGGGGGGGGCGTCGACGGGGAGGGGGCCCCATGGATCAGTTTCGCACCGGGGCCCCATGGATTGTGTGTACGCCACTGGTAATTACTGTATACTGTAAATGGCATACGGAAAAACGGAACGTAAAAACGGAAAGGAAACGGAAACACAACGGAACTCAAAAACGGAACAACGGATCTGTGATAAAACGGACCGCAAAAAACTATAAAAGCCATACGTTCGTGTGAACTAGGCCTAAGGCTGTATTCACATCTGTGTTGTGTTTTCTGCCATATGAAAAGGTAACCAGTACATTGCTGCCACCTAGTGGAGGTGTGAAATACATTTTAGTTACAAAGGAAAAAATTGTCCCATTTCCACACTGGAGAAATGCATCTACTGTAGCTACTAATTAGTGGAAATTACACAAGGCTATTGAGCCTTTCAGTGCAATCTTTTCAGGGAGCTGATCCCTAACATGCTGAACCAACATGTCTGAATTCTGTTACCGTACAATCCTAAACGCTCTAAGCTCTATAAAACCTCATTCACACCTCAGTGTTCCACGTATGTGTGCTGTACATGTTCTCCACGGACAGCTCACGTCCTCATTCGTTTTAATGTGTGTATTCACACATCAGAGTTTTAGCACGGTCCGTGGGTCTGTGTTTTCAGCACGGATAAATGCTCTACTTTGTCCGTCCATCCATCATGCCCATTATAGTCTATGTATCCTTTGTTTAGTATACAGTTCTAATCACTATATTAACAGTAGGAACATTATATAACTGGTTTAAATACCTATTTGGCCTCTCTGCTTTCATAAAGCACAACTCTTAGTGGAGTCAATGTCTGTTCAGCTTCTCTCTCTGGTGAATAATGATTCCAGCAGCTCCTGCTAGGGGAATTTCCCACACAAGCTGTCTGAGGCTGGCTGTAATTGGTCAAAACTCCTACTATGTGTGAGGCTGGCTGTAATTGATCTAGACTCCTGCCCAGCAACAACAGTTTAACTCTATGCTTTCTGTTGTTTCTGCTGTGTCATTGAGCTTACCTTACATCCATATAATGAATCTTAAAGGCATACTATCTTTTCTGCTTCTGTAAAAAACAAACATATTGTGTTCACAGAAGCAGAAAAGATAGTATGCCTTTAAGATTCATTATATGGATGTAAGGTAAGCTCAATGACACAGCAGAAACAACAGAAAGCATAGAGTTAAACTGTTGTTGCTGGGCAGGAGTCTAGATCAATTACAGCCAGCCTCACACGTAGTAGGAGTTTTGACCAATTACAGCCAGCCTCAGGCAGCTTGTGTGGGTGATTCCCCTAGCAGGAGCTGCTGGAATCATTATTCACCAGAGAGAGAAGCTGAACAGACATTCACTCCACTAAGAGTTGTGTTTTATGGAAGCAGAGAGGCCAAAATAGGTATTTAAAACAGTTATATGACATCCAAACATGAAGTCACTGTAAATAACTCTGCGTTTGTCTTTAACACACAAACATAGGAACTGTATTAAGGTTATTGGTAGGTTTAGCTGTATAAACATATAAGCTATATTAGAAACCTAGGACAGGTCTTAGATGGCCAGCTACACTTGCAGATCCTCTCCCGACCGCTCATGTAGGCCCTTTAAGCGTATATTTTTCCTACAACTTCAGTTTTTTTGGTCCTCTGTTAACATGTGTGCCAAGTTCAGGGATTTTCTGTTTCACCGCGGCGCCAAATGAGATAAGGGAGGCCTGGTTGGATTCAAGTGCCTTGACCCTTTGCCCAATATGCCGCATTTCGTGCTTTATATCCGCAAGTTCTTTTAGAACTGGGGCTAGAGCTTGTTCTAGTGTCCTTTTTAGAATGCTCTGAGACAGTGAGGCTCTGTCTGTGTCCTGTGCGGTTGCGCCTAATTCAGCTGAGTCCACGTCTGAGTCTTTAATAACATCTGACTCTAGCGCGGAATCCGGCGCCATCTTAGATTTTCCCGCTCGAGGCAACAAATGTCTTCTCCTCCAGATTTTATCTATTTTCGACTGACCTTGCTTTTTGGGGGGGTCTCCATCTGTTCAGCGGGTCGGTCTTTGCCTATTTTCACCATATCAGCAAGGTTATAGCAAGTTAGCAGTGGAACACGGGTTTGTGAAGCAGGAGCCCGAGATCAAGCGTCCAACATGCAGACAGTCAGGATCCGCCCCCTTGAATCATGATATATTAAGGGATATATTATGGTTGCTACTTTGGTTAAAAAAAAATTGGTGTTTTTAAATAAATACAAATTTATATTGATCAAACTCGCTTATGTTTCCATGCCACACTAGAGATTAGAGTGCCTTCTGCCTTCCACATCATTAACATATAATAATCTCAGTAGTAGGGATGAGCGAACACCTGGAAGTGTACCTCACACAAAAAATGGGAATATGTCACCCTCCGAACTAACAGGTAGATTAAGGCTACATGCACACTACAGTTAAAAAAAAAAATTTGCGTTAAAAACTGACACACTGTCAGTTTGTCATGGCCATTTTGTATCAGTGTGTGCATCTATTTTCTGGCCGTGTGTCTGTTTTTAATGTCCGTTTTGCATCAGTTTTTCATGTCCGTTAAAAACGGACATGAAAAATGGATGAATTTGATTGGCAGTTATTTCTAGACCCACCCTTCTGAGAACACCCATGGGATGCCAGGCCACCAGCTAAAATAATTTCCTCCATACTGTAGGATTTTTTTTTTTACTGCTCCCAGCTTTAATAATGCTCTCAATGTAGGCCCCCATTTTAAATAATGTCCGCCATAGTGTAGATTTTTTTTTTTTATGTCCCCATTTTTAACAATGCCCCCATGTAGGCCCCCAGCTAAATAAATGTCCCCCATGGTGTATATAATTTTTTTTATAGTGCCCCCAGCTTTAATAATGCCCCCATGTAGGCCCCCAGCTAAATAAATGTCCCCCACGGTGTATAGCATTTTTTTAACCGCCCCTAGTTTTAATAATGCCCCCAATGTAAGGCTTCATCTTAAATAATGTCCCCCATAGTGTGTATTTTTTTTTAGGGCCCCCAGCTTTATAATGCCCCCATAGTGTCCCGCAGCCCAAAAAAAAAAAAAACTCACCTTATCCACTTGCTCGCGCTGCAGCAGTCTCTTCTCTCTTCACAGAATGGGACCTGCCGAAGGTGCGCGATGACGTCACTGCGCGCTCCCACGTGGTTACGTCACCACGCAGATCGCAGGTCCTGCTTAATGAAGAGAGAAGAGACTGCCACACCGCGAGCAAGTGGATGAGGTGAGTTTTTTTTTTAACCCCTACTCAGCCATCTATTATAACCAGGGAAGCAGCAGCTCAAATGAAGCCGTACCGCGCGATTATTCTGCGCAACCTGGCCGCCGTCTTCACAACCCCCCATAGACTTGTATGTAATTCATCTATCCTAATGGCCTGTGTACGGCCATTAACCACCTCCGGACCGCCTAACGCAGGATCGCGTTCCGGAGGTGGCAGCCCTGCGCAGAGTCACGCATATATGCGTCATCTCGCGAGACGCGAGATTTCCTGTGAACGCGCGCACACAGGCGCGCGCGCTCACAGGAACGGAAGGTAAGAGAGTTGATCTCCAGCCTGCCAGCGGCGATCGTTCGCTGGCAGGCTGGAGATGTGTTTTTTTTTAACCCCTAACAGGTATATTAGACGCTGTTTTGATAACAGCGTCTAATATACCTGCTACCTGGTCCTCTGGTGGTCCCCTTTGTTTGGATCGACCACCAGAGGACACAGGTAGCTCAGTAAAGTTGCACCAAGCACCACTACACTACACTACACCCCCCCCCGTCACTTATTAACCCCTTATTAGCCCCTGATCACCCCATATAGACTCCCTGATCACCCCCCTGTCATTTATTACCCCCCTGTCATTGATTACCCCCCTGTTATTGATCAACCCCCTGTAAAGCTCCATTCAGACGTCCGCATGATTTTTACGGATCCACTGATAGATGGATCGGATCCGCAAAACGCATCCGGACGTCTGAATGAAGCCTTACACGGGCGTGATCAATGACTGTGGTGATCACCCCATATAGACTCCCTGATCACCCCCCTGTCATTGATAACCCCCCTGTAAAGCTCCATTCAGATGTCCGCATGATTTTTACGGATGCACTGATAGATGGATCGGATCCACAAAACGCATCCGGACGTCTGAATGAAGCCTTACAGGGGCATGATCAATGACTGTGGTTATCACCCCATATAGACTCCCTGATCACCCCCCTGTCATTGATTACCCCCCTGTAAAGCTCCATTCAGATGTCCGCATGATTTTTACGGATCCACTGATAGATGGATCGGATCCGCAAAACGCATCCGGACGTCTGAATAAAGCCTTACAGGGGCATGATCAATGACTGTGGTTATCACCCCATATAGACTCCCTGATCACCCCCCTGTCATTGATCACCCCCCCTGTCATTGATTACCCCCCTGTAAAGCTCCATTCAGATGTCCACATGATTTTTACGGATGCACTGATAGATGGATCGGATCCGCAAAACGCATACGGACGTCTGAATGAAGCCTTACAGGGGCATGATCAATGACTGTGGTTATCACCCGATATAGACTCCCTGATCACCCCCCTGTCATTGATTACCCCCCTGTAAAGCTCCATTCAGATGTCCGCATGATTTTTACGGATGCACTGATAGATGGATCGGATCCTCAAAACGCATCCGGACGTCTGAATGAAGCCTTACAGGGGCGTGATCAATGACTGTGGTTATCACCCCATATAGACTCCCTGATCACCCCCCTGTCATTGATTACCCCCCTGTAAAGCTCCATTCAGATGTCCGCATGATTTTTATGGATGCACTGATAGATGGATCGGATCCGCAAAACGCATCCGGACGTCTGAATGAAGCCTTACAGGGACATGATCAATGACTGTGGTTATCACCCCATATAGACTCCCTGATCACCCCCCTGTCATTGATCACCCCCCCCCTGTCATTGATTACCCCCCTGTAAAGCTCCATTCAGATGTCCGCATGATTTTTACGGATGCACTGATAAATGGATCGGATCCGCAAAACGCATACGGACGTCTGAATGAAGCCTTACACGGGCGTGATCAATGACTGTGGTTATCACCCCATATAGACTCCCTGATCACCCCCCTGTCATTGATCACCCCCCTGTCATTGATCACCCCCCCTGTCATTAATCACCCTCTGTAAGGCTCCATTCAGACATTTTTTTGGCCCAAGTTAGCGGAATTATTTTTTTTTTTCTTACAAAGTCTCATATTCCACTAACTTGTGTCAAAAAATAAAATCTCACATGAACTCACCATACCCCTCACGGAATCCAAATGCGTAAAATTTTTTAGACATTTATATTCCAGACTTCTTCTCACGCTTTAGGGCCCCTAGAATGCCAGGGCAGTATACATACCCCACATGTGACCCCATTTCGGAAAGAAGACACCCCCAGGTATTCCGTGAGGGGCATATTGAGTCCATGAAAGATTGAAATTTTTGTCCCAAGTTAGCGGAACGGGAGACTTTGTGAGAAAAAAATTAAAAATATCAATTTCCGCTAACTTGTGCCAAAAAAAAAAAATTTTGATGAACTCGCCATGCCCCTTATTGAATACCTTGGGGTGTCTTCTTTCCAAAATGGGGTCACATGTGGGGTATTTATACTGCCCTGGCATTCTAGGGGCCCCAAAGCGTGAGAAGAAGTCTGGTATCCAAATGTCTAAAAATGCCCTCCTAAAAGGAATTTGGGCACCTTTGCGCATCTAGGCTGCAAAAAAGTGTCACACATCTGGTATCGCCGTACTCAGGAGAAGTTGGGGAATGTGTTTTGGGGTGTCATTTTACATATACCCATGCTGGGTGAGATAAATATCTTGGTCAAATGCCAACTTTGTATAAAAAAATGGGAAAAGTTGTCTTTTGCCAAGATATTTCTCTCAGCCAGCAAGGGTATATGTAAAATGACACCCCAAAACACATTCCCCAACTTCTCCTGAATACGGCGATACCACATGTGTGACACTTTTTTGCAGCCTAGGTGGGCAAAGGGGCCCATATTTCAAAGAGCACCTTTAGGATTTCACAGGTCATTTACCTACTTACCACACATTAGGGCCCCTGGAAAATGCCAGGGCAGTATAACTACCCCACAAGTGACCCCATTTTGGAAAGAAGACACCCCAAGGTATTCCGTGAGGGGCATGGCGAGTTCCTAGAATTTTTTATTTTTTGTCACAAGTTAGTGGAAAATGCTGATTTTATTTTTTTTTTTCATACAAAGTCTCATATTCCACTAACTTGTGACAAAAAATAAAAACTTCCATGAACTCACTATGCCCATAAGCGAATACCTTGGGGTCTCTTCTTTCCAAAATGGAGTCACTTGTGGGGTAGTTATACTGCCCTGGCATTCTAGGGGCCCAAATGTGTGGTAAGGAGTTTGGAATCAAATTCTGTAAAAAATGACCTGTGAAATCCGAAAGGTGCTCTTTGGAATATGGGCCCCTTTGCCCACCTAGGCTGCAAAAAAGTGTCACACATCTGGTATCTCCGTACTCAGGAGAAGTTGGGGAATGTGTTTTGAGGTGTCATTTTACATATACCCATGCTGGGTGAGAGAAATATCTTGGCAAAAGACAACTTTTCCCATTTTTTTATACAAAGTTGGCATTTGACCAAGATATTTATCTCACCCAGCATGGGTATATGTAAAAAGACACCCCAAAACACATTCCTCAACTTCTCCTGAATACAGAGATACCAGATGTGTGACACTTTTTTGCAGCCTAGGTGGGCAAAGGGGCCCACATTCCAAAGAGCACCTTTCGGATTTCACTCGTCATTTTTTACAGAATTTGATTTCAAACTCCTTACCACACATTTGGGCCCCTAGAATGCCAGGGCAGTATAACTACCCCACAAGTGACACCATTTTGGAAAGAAGAGACCCCAAGGTATTCGCTGATGGGCATAGTGAGTTCATAGAACTTTTTATTTTTTGTCACAAGTTAGTGAAATATGAGACTTTGTAAGAAAATAAAAAAAAATCATCATTTTCCGCTAACTTGTGACAAAAAATAAAAAGTTCTATGAACTCACTATGCCCATCAGCGAATACCTTAGGGTGTGTACTTTCCGAAATGGGGTCATTTGTGGGGTATTTGTACTGTCTGGGCATTGTAGAACCTCAGGAAACATGACAGGTGCTCAGAAAGTCAGAGCTGCTTCAAAAAGCGGAAATTCACATTATTGTACCATAGTTTGTAAACGCTATAACTTTTACCCAAACCATTTTTTTTTTTTTACCCAAACATTTTTTTTTTATCAAAGACATGTAGAACAATAAATTTAGAGCAAAATTTATATATGGATGTAGTTTTTTTTGCAAAATTTTACAACTGAAAGTGAAAAATGTCATTTTTTTGCAAAAAAATCGTTACATTTCGATTAATAACAAAAAAAGTAAAAATGTCAGCAGCAATGAAATACCACCAAATGAAAGCTCTATTAGTGAGAAGAAAAGGAGGTAAAATTCATTTGGGTGGTAAGTTGCATGACCGAGCAATAAATGGTGAAAGTAGTGTAGGTCAGAAGTGTAAAAAGTGGCCTGGTCTTTCAGGGTGTTTAAGCACTGGGGGCTGAAGTGGTTAAATGGGTTTACTCTTGTCAATCGACCGTTAAAAACGGTCCCATTGATTTCAATGGGGTCCGTCCTGCTGGGAAAGCGGGCAAAAATAGGACATGTCCTATTTTTGGATGGACGCTATTCACTGGCCATTAAAAGAACGGCCATGTGAATAGCCTCATAGACTTTGACTGGTGCTAAAAATGGTCGTGTGCATGAGGACTAACTATTCGATTTTTGTGTCAGGGGTACAAAGATGGTGTATTGCACCCACAAAAAAAATAGCCAGATTCCTAACTCTCTCCCTCAGTTCAGCTGTCTGCTTCCTGTCCCTGCAATACTCAGAGCTGAAGGGCGGTGCTACATGTGATCCAGCTTTTATAGAAGCGGAAAAAATTTAGGGGATTCAGTCAGCACAATCCTGTATGCAGGTGCACATCGCTATGGCGAAATACACATACAAACGCAAAAACACAAATGCAATAGCACTCTGCAACCAGCACTCTGCCCTGCCTCTATGCTGGATGTTGAATGAGGCATTGGTGTACATTTTGGCCAAAGCGTAATAAGCCACTCACCACGTCAAGGTCGCCTCTATGAGTGGTCCATAACACTAGTTCCTACCTGTTTATGGGCCATGATAGCCACACAAAGTCCAGGGAGCGCAGGTACAGCATGCACGCCAGGCACACTCTGCTTTTAACCCCGTCCGGTGCCGTGACAGCTTTCATCGGATCCAGGGATGCAAGTACCAACATGCATGCTGAGCCCACTATATACTTCTACTGAAGCCAAATGGCTACTGGTAGGCGCTGTAAAAGTAGACTCAGTTTTATACTGACTTTTAAACCAGCCTCCAGGGCAGACTAACTGGTCAGGTGTGCATGACTGCATGGAGATCGCCACGCCTCCAATATATACTACAAAGAAAAAATGTGGGGGATTCAGTCAGCACAACCCTGTATGCAGGTGCACATCGCTATGGCGAAATACACATACAAATGCAATAGCACTCTGCAACCAGCACTCTGCCCTGCCTCTATGCTTTTATAGAAGCTGGGTCACATGATGCACCAGCTTATCACAGCCATGCCATTAGTAGGCATGGCTGTGATGGCTTCTAAGTGCCTACAGCTTAAAAGCTTGTTCATTGGCTGCCCTGCAGCCTTTCAACAAGCTTTATATAATGCCCGAACACCGAACTCAAACCCAAACTTTTCCGGCAAAGTTCGGGTTCGGGTCCGGGTACCCGAACTCACAAAGTTCGGTACAGACCCTTTACAGTTCGAGTTCGATCAACACTACTCGGTAGTAATTTGGCGGTGGGTACGCCAAGGATAGTGCACCTTAATCCAGAAGCCTGGCATAGGAGAGCAACTGTGACATTACACATTTATCCATATACTTTTATAAGGAAATCAGCACCAATGTCTTTGGTGCCTAAATGTTTGTGACTCCTACCGAATTTTTTTCAATTTCTTCATAAATTTTACCTAAACTACATTGGATTCTCGCGTAGCTGTTGGGAAAGCAGGGGAAATAACTGTTTGGTGCCCAAACTCAGAAGAGGCCCACCAAGGAGCACAAATAAAAATGTTTTATTGTCAGGGGCCCTTGAACAGTATATAAAATTACATTATATACAGTGACACTGTAGGAAATGGACTGTGCAGCTGCCAGGCCTCATCTGAGAGACTGATCTTGACTAGCCACAGGATTGGCGGTTGCACGAGAGTAGGGGGCTGTGAACGGGTTGCAAAGAAGTTGCTGGGGTGGGGGGAGCTTTCAAAAATTTGCTGTGGGGCCCAGTTATTTCTAGTTACGCCACTGATTCTCGCCCAAGTCCTAAAAGTAGATAAAGATAACTAAATCAAATGAGCCAAAAATATTAGACCTGGTCATTTATTTGATGAAAATGATCCAATATCACATGTCTGTGATTGGCAAAAGTATGTGAACCCCTAGAATTAGCAGATAATTTGAAGGGGAAAGTAGAGTCAGGTGTTTATAATCAATGGGATAATATTCTGGTGTAAGTGGGCAACCTGTTTTATTTGAAGAACAGGGATCAAAGATTGATCTTTACTATGTGGAAAAGTATCATAGCACCAACAGTGCTTGAAGTGGGCCGGAACGCGGCGGTACTCAGTACCGCCACTTCCAAAAATTGCCCTGGAGAGTACCAGCACCTCTCCGTGCGCCCAGTACGTGGGTTTCCGGTACCGGAGCGCAGGGCCGGCCTTTGGGGTGTGCGGGCTGTGCGGCCGCACAGGGCGCCATAGTAACAGGGGCGCTGGGCGGCCGACAGCTCGCAATGTAATATGCGGCAGGCGAGGCTGAACTTGTGTTCTCCCTCGGGGCGCCCCCTCCATCTAGCCCTCCCCTGTCTGACCTGATTCGTTCCTCCTCCCCTGTCTGACCTGCCTGCTGCCCCCGCCGCTGCCAATAAGAAGAGAGACGGGAGGAGGAGGGGAGGGGCTGTGGCCACTGCGCCACCAATGAAGATAACTGACCTGAATACAAAAACAGGAGGCGGGTGCTGGAATCAAATAGCCGACAGCCAACCTCTGTGACAGGGAGCTGCGATCAGCTGCAGTTGAGTTAACCCTTCAGGTGCGGTACTGGAGGGGTTAATTGTAGCTGATCGCAGCTCCCTGTCACAGAGGTCGGGTGCCGGCTATTTGATTCCAGCACCCGCCTCCTGTTTTTGTATAAGAAACGTTTGTGGCACAGTGCGCCCCCCCCCCCCCCCAACACCCCAGTATAAGAAACGTTGGTAGGCAGTGCGCTTTCCCCCAAACACCCCAGTATAAGAAACATTGGTGGCTCAGTGGGAAGTGCCAGTGAGGGTTAAAAAATAATAAAAAAATTTTAACTCACCTCCTCCAGATGATCGCGTAGCTGCCGTTCTCCTGTTTTCTTCAAGACCTGTGGTGACGTCACTGAGCTCATCACATGACCCATTACCATGGTGATGGATCATGTGATGCTAACAGTGATGTCACCACAGGTCCTTTGACAGGTCATGAAGAAAGAACAGAAGACGATCAATTGGAGGAGGTGAGTTAATTATTATTTTTATTTTTTAACCCTCATTGGCACTGCCCACTGCGCCACCAATGATTATTATATTGAGGGGGGGCCCACTGCGCCACCAATGATTATTATATTGAGGGGGGGCGCACTGCGCCACCAATGTTTATTATATTGAGGGGGGGCCCACTGCGCCACCAATGTTTATTATATTGAGGGGGGGCGCACTGCGCCACCAATGTTTATTATACTGGGGTGATGGGGGGGCGCACTGCGCCACCAATGTTTATTATACTGGGGTGTTGGGGGGGCGCACTGCGCCACCAATGTTTATTATACTGGGGTGATGGGGGGGCGCACTGCGCCACCAATGTTTATTATACTGGGGTGTTCGGGGGGCGCACTGCGCCACCAATGTTTATTATATTGGGGGGGGCGCACTGCGCCAATGTTTATTATATTGGGGGGGGGCGCACTGCGCCACCAATGTTTATTATACTGGGGTGTTGGGGGGGCGCACTGCGCCACCAATGTTTATTATACTGGAGTGTTGGGAGGGGCGCACTGCGCCACCAATGTTTATTATACTGGAGTGTTGGGGGGGCGCACTGCGCCACCAATGTTTATTATACTGGGGTGTTGGGGGGGCGCACTGCGCCACCAATGTTTATTATACTGGGGTGTTGGGGGGGCGCACTGCGCCACCAATGTTTATTATATTGGGGGGGCGCACTGCGCACAATGACGGGTTAGGGAAATTTCACAGCAGAGTGCGCATGCGCTGGGAGCCTCGCCGGCGGTTAGGGTAGGGAAAAATTATGGGCCAGTGCACAGGTGCGGTGATCGGATGGATGTTCTCAGCAGGACACCGGCCGACACTGCGCATGCGCTGGGAGCCTCACCAGCGGTTAGGGTAGGGAAAAAGCACTGACCCGTACATAATTTTTCCCTTCCCTAACCGCTGGTGAGGCTCCCGGTGCATGCGCAGTGTCGGCCGGTGTCCAGCTGAGAACATCCATCCGATCACTGCGCCTGCGCACTGGACCATAGTTTTTCCCTACCCTAACCGCCGGCGAGACTCCTGGCGCATGCGCACTCTGCTGTGAAACTTCCCTAACCTGTCATTGTGCGCCTGCGCGGCGCTGCACACCTCCTCACGTCATGTCCGGTGCGACCGGAAGTGACGAAGGTAGGGAAATCTCACGAAGTAGGGAAGTATAACATTACACCGGCCTTTGGGGTGTGCGGGCTGGTAACTACTTGGTTGGATAGTCAGCCAGCCTATGCCATGATGCCAGCAACAAGCAGTGTTTTTTTGTTTTTTTTTGGGGGGGGGGGGCGCCACAAGGTTAGCTCGCACAAGGCGCCTGGACACCTAAGGCCGCGGCCCTGCCGGAGCGCAGCGGAGAGCTGGCAGTATCTCCTCCCTAATGTCGTTGGCTGGGCAGCTAGTGGAGGGGGGCGGGTCGTTGCAGAGTACGGCTCAGGCTGGCGCAGGCAGGGAGTTGACCTCACGTTAGGTGACGTCAACTCCTTCCCGCGCGCCTGTGACTGAGGAGCGATCAGTGCGGCGACCAGTGACTGGTCCTCCTTGGAGTCAGGAGTCGGACGGTGCAGCAAAGAACATCGACTTTGCTTTGGAATCCAACTTCTGAAGAGTACTGGTGAGTGACAGGCACCCCCCCTCCCCCCACACACATTAGTTCCTCTCTGTACCAGTACCCCCCCCCCCCCCCTGGCAGGGGGGTACTGGTACAGAGAGGAATTAATGTGTGTGATGAGGGGGGGGGGGGGTCTGATGTGCAGGGGGGTACTGGTACAGAGAGGAACGAATGTGCGGTGGTGGGGGGGGGGGGTACTGGTACATAGAGGAACTAATATATATGTGTCTGATGGGTGGGTCTGATGTGTAGGGGGCCCCTGCACATCAGACCCCCCCATCACACACATATATATTAGTTCCTCTATGTACCAGGACCCCCCCCCCACCACCGCACATTCGTTCCTCTCTGTACCAGTACCCCCCTGCACATCAGACCCCCCCCCCTCATCACACACATTAGTTCCTCTCTTTACCAGTACCCCCCCCCCCCCCCCCCCACCACCACACATTCGTGCCTCTCTGTACCAGTACCCCTCTGCACATCAGACCCCCCATCACACACATATATATTAGTTCCTCTATGTACCAGTACCCCCCCCCCCCCACCACCGCACATTCGTTCCTCTCTGAACCAGTACCCCCCTGCACATCAGACCCCCCCCTCATCACACACACACACACATTAATTCCTCTCTGTACCAGTACCCCCCTGGCAGGGGGGTACTGGTACAGAGAGGAATTAATGTGTGTGTGTGTGATGAGTGGGGGGGGGGGGTCTGATGTGCAGGGGGGTACTGGTACAGAGAGGAACGAATGTGCGGTGGTGGGGGGGGTACTGTACTGGTACATAGAGGAACTAATATATATGTGTGTGATGGGGGGGTCTGATGTGCAGGGGGGGGGAGCACCGGCGCCTAATAGAGTACCGGCACCTCTTTTGGCCCACTTAAAGCACTGAGCACCAACTAAGGAGATTTCCGAGGACATGTGAAGGAGAGTTGTTAGCTTATAAAACGATCTCTAAAGAGTTTGGACTCCACCAATCCACAGTCACATAGATTGTTTACAAATAGAGGAAATTCAAGACCATTATTACCCTCGCAGTGTATGTACTAGACCCAAGTGTGGGAACAGTCTGCTGCAACACTGCTACTTGGAACAATTCAGGGGCATCAATGTATGAAAAAGCAATCAAAGAAGGAATATCTCAATATTTGTGCATAAACCTTTCAGGCCTTTTTAGATCGCTTGAATAAAAGTCTGTGTGTTCATTTGTTTAGAATGTGTTGTATATATACATATTTTATATTGTGTTAACAGCGTGCACAAAAATTTATCATAGCAAAAATGTCATATGTCTTTATTTATATCCATAATTTTGTTTTTAGGTCTAAACTTCTGCACTGATAAAATGTATAATACATGTGTACAGAGAAGTTCTCAGTTTGTGAGTGGATACATACTACTGTATAAGACAACTCTGGATGCATGCAGCATCAACTGAATAGTACTAAACTAAATCAGAGCTGCATATATGCAGTGACTCAATGGATCACTGCAAAGGGTTAATTTATTGCTAAAAAGGTTAATGTAGTTTCCTATGCTATTTATATGATTCCAAGAACTGAAAATGGGAAAACAGCTTAGTTATCAAGCCCTACTCATCAAGAGGAAGGCTGTCCCTGCCCCCTCTGAGGGAAGAGTGCTGTGTAGTCTGATTGCATCAGTCAGTGAGTCTAGCCCAGGGAGCTGAAGGGTGAGGAGCTGCATGGGTCTGTGCTATGTGAGGCCTGCTACAAGTTTTCTCCATCCCCTAATAACACAAGGACAAGTGTCAAGCTTCTGAGAGGAATAGAACAGATATTCACAGACTGTTTAGTCATAAGGAACAGTGTGTGATAGGAAAGGTAACACATGTCTATGGTTTTGGGCTAGGATCTCAATATTGGAGGAAACACTTCAGTTTTGCCCCCATTTATTGTCAATGGGGACAAAACTGAACTAAATGGAACGAAATGCACCAGAATGCATTCCGTTCTAATTGGTTGCGTTCCCGTGCCGGACAGAAAAACGCTGCAAGCAGTATTTTTGAGTGCGTCATGGGATGCGGAGCAAGATGGATTCGGCATGAAACACAATGTAAGTCAATGGTTCTGGATCCGTTTTCTTTGGTGGTTTTAGTGCCGGATGCGTCATGGCCATTTTAGAGATAATACAACTGGATCCGTTCATAACAGCTGCAGCCGGTTGTATTATCCTAATGGAAGTATTTTTGCTCATCCCTGACGGATCAAGCAAAAAAGCAGATGTGAAAGTAGACTTAGAAATGCTCCGATGATCCACTCATACAGGCTAAATAAGTGAAGGGGAGCTTTTGGAGGCTAAAGGACCTATGATCATGTGACATGATGACATCAAAGGTCCTTTAGCCTACCGTTACTATTTCTCAAAGGTCTTTCATACTCTGGTATGTACACCTATGACAGGCACTGGCCCCCAATGTAGTTATGCCCCTGCTGACCACTGTGACTAATGTATTTGAATTTGATTCTTCAGTAAAGAACCGCTCTGCTGTTAACCTGGTGCCATTATTGCCCGCACTGCCACACTGCACTGTCACCTGATCACCAGCTGTGAAGGAAACCCATCTTGCATCTCACCATCAACCATCAACACCAAGGGAACCCCCAAAAAAAACAGACAGAAGAAACTCCAGAAGCAGGGTGTGCCCTGGAGCAACATAGCGAGGACTACCACTGTGACTTGTGTCTCTCCCCTCTTCTGGGCTCGCTGAACAATTAAAACAACAGAAGCACAGTTTCCGTCAGCTTACCATACAAAATAGTGCAGCATGCTGCGCTATTGTGTCCAGAGAATCTGCAAATTATGCCCCTAAAGGAGCCTCAGACATAGGTGTGAACCTAGCCTAAGCTGTTTGTTTGTGTATGTACAGTCAGGCCCATAAATATTGGTACATCGACACAATTGTAACATTTTTGGCTCTATACAACACCATAATGGATTTGAAATGAAACAAACAAGATGTGCTTTAACTGCAGACTGTCCGTTTTAATTTGAGGGTATTGGCTTCTCAGCTGTTCCATGGCCAAAAGTGAGTTATTCCCTCATCATCCCAATTACAATGAGCAGATAAAAGGTCCAGAGTTCATTTCAAGTGTGCTATTTGCATTTGGAATCTGTTGCTGTCAACTCTCAAGATGAGATCCAAAGAGCTGTCACTATCAGTGAAGCAAGCCATCATTAGGCTGAAAAAAAAAAAAAAAAAACATCAGAGAGATAGCAAAAACATTAGGTGTGGCCAAAACAACAGTTTGGAACATTCTTAAAAAGAAGGAACGCACCAGTGAGCTCAGCAACACAAAAAGACCCGGAAGACCACGGAAAACAACTGTGGTGGATGACCGAAGAATTATTTCCCTGGTAAAGAAAACACCCTTCACACAGTTGGCCAGATCAAGAACACTCTCCAGGAGGTAGGTGTATGTGTGTCAAAGTCAACAATCAAGAGAAGACTTCACCAGAGTGAATACAGACGGTTTACCACAAGATGTAAACCATTGGTGATCCTCAAAAACAGGAAGGCCAGATTAGAGTTTGCCAAACGACATCTAAAAAAGCCTTCACAGTTCTGGAACAACGTCCTATGGACAGATGAGACCAAGATCAACTTGTACCAGAGTGATGGGAAGAGAAGAGTATGGAGAAGGAAAGGAACTGCTCATGATCCTAAGCATACCACCTCATCAGTGAAGCATGGTGGTGGTAGTGTCATGGCGTGGGCATGTATGGCTGCCAATGGAACTGGTTCTCTTGGATTTATTGATGATGTGACTGCTGACAAAAGCAGCAGGATGAATTCTGAAGTGTTTCGGGCAATATTATCTGCTCATATTCAGCCAAATGCTTCAGAACTCATTGGACGGCGCTTCACAGTGCAGATGGACAATGACCCAGAGCATACTGCAAAAGCAACCAAAGAGTTTTTTAAGGGAAAGAAGTGGAATGTTATGCAATAGCCAAATCAACTGACCTGAATCCGATTGAGCATGCATTTCACTTGCTGAAGACAAAACTGAAGGGAAAATGCCCCAAGAACAAGCAGGAACTGAAGACAGTTGCAGTAGAGGCCTGGCAGAGCATCACCAGGGATGAAACCCAGCGTCTGGTGATGTCTATGCGTTCCAGACTTCAGGCTGTAATTGACTGCAAAGGATTTGCAACCAAGTATTAAAAAGTGAAAGTTTGATTTATGATTATTATTCTGTCCCATTACTTTTGGTCCCCTAACAAGTGGGAGGCACATATGCAAACTGTTGTAATTCCTACGCCGTTCACCTGATTTGGATGTAAATACCCTCAAATTAAAGTTGACAGTCTGCAGTTAAAGCACATCTTGTTTGTTTCATTTCAAATCCATTGTGGTGGTGTATAGAGCCAAAAATGTTAGAATTGTGTTGATGTCCCAAAATTTATGGACCTGACTGTACGTTGCTATGTCCATTCTCTGCTGTCACGGCCAACAGCAGAACTATTCTGGAATCTGCTGTAGGGACTCAAGATCACTTGCTGCATCAACTGCTGAGATCAGTGGAGGGTGGCCTTAATCATTATCTGGGAATGATAGACACCCCTGACTGCGCAGTCATTCCTAATCCTATAGATGGCATAAACTGTACAAGCTGCCTAGATATACGCCAGAATTATCACAGGGGTTCAGGCTGGATGATAAATTCGGTGTACTTTTGTCTAATTTATACCAATTATCGATCAGCTTAGGCTACTTTCACATCTGTGCTTTGTATTTAGTTTTGAAATACGGCAGAGGATCTCAAAACTGGAGCAAAACATTTCCATTCGATTTAATACATCAGGATGCATCCATTCGTTCTGATACGGTTCTGTTAAATCGAAACTGAACAAACCGAATCCGACACTAAAAACAATGGTCAATGGGTAACGGATCCATTTTTTCGGATAAAAAAAAAACTGATCCGGCACCATTGACTTACATTGTTTATAGTGCCAGATCCGGCTTGTTCTGTTTCGCAGACCAGACACAAAACCGCAGCTTGCAGCTCTTTTTTGTCTGGTCACAAAACGGAACAAACCAGAACGGAATGCATCCTGATCTGTTTTGTCCCCATTGACAATGCATGGGGACAAAACTGAAGCATTTTGCTCCGGTTTTGAGATCCTCTGCCGGATCTCAAAACCAGAATGCCAAGTGCAGATGTGAACGTAGCACATGACCGTGTCCATGCAGCTCTTTCGGATTTTCTGTAATGTTATGGTTGTGTCAAAGCAGCAACAGGGGCAGTAATAGGGGAGTGTCTATTGAACTAGCTGGGTGGGAGGAACTATAAACTAGCTGGTGGGAGGAGCTATAAACTAGCTGTGTGGGAGAAACTATAAACTAGCTGTGTGGGAGGAACTATAAACTAGCTGGGTGGGAGGAGCTATAAACTAGCTGGGTGGGAGAAGCTATAAACTAGCTGGGCGTTGTTAGGGGTGGTGCTGAAGCTGTGTCAGACAAAGGAGAAGTGCATGATGGGTTTGGTTGGATACAGCAACAAGAAGTGCTGTATAAAGAAAACTGTATAAAGAGAAGCAGTCGTTGACTGTGGATGACTGGGTGAAGTGATATTCAGTGATGAATCTCCATTGCCCAAGATGACGATGTTGGAAATTGTATCTGGTTCCATTCTAATAAAACATATAAAGATGAGTTCCTGAAGGATGTAAACCAGAGTGATTTGTCTGCATGTTGAAAATATGTCAGGAGAGTCTGAATAAAATAAAAAAATGGGGAAGATGTACAGTGCTGCCCATAATTATTCATACCGCTGGCAAATTTTGACTTAAAGTTGCTTTTATTCAACCAGCAAGTAATTTTTTTACGGGAAATGACATAGGTGTCTCCCAAAAGATAATAAGACGATGTACAAGAGGCATTATTGTGGAGAGAAAAAACATTTCTCAGCTTTTATTTACATTTGAGCAAAAAATACAATATGTTCTGCACTGTGGAATATCTCAGAGGACGTGGTCGGAAGCCAAAAGTGATACCTGTGCTGGCCAGGAGGATAGTTAGAGAGGTGAAAAAGAATCCAAGGATCACCACAAGGCCATCCTGGTGAATCTGGGCTCTGCTGGTGGCAATGTCTCAAGGCAGACAATCCAACGGACACTGCACACTGCTGGGTTCCACTTCTCCAGATAAGGCACACAAAGGCTTGCTTGGCCTTTGCAAAAGCTCATCTGGACAAAGAAGAAGACTTCTGGTCTTCTGTGTAATGGTCAGATGTAACAAAAATTTAATTGTTTGGTAACAATGATGTTTCCTTCATTTGGCATAAAAAAGGAGAAACCTTCAACCCAAAGAACACCATCCCCACTGTCAAACATGGTGGTGGGAACCTAATTCTTAGGAGGGGGGGGGGGGGTTTCAGCCAATGGACCAGGGAACCTAATCACAGTAAATGGCACCATGAAACATTTCAGCATGACAATGACCAAAAACACGCAGCAAAAGTGGCGATGAAATGGTTAGCAGACAACAACATTAACGTTTTGGAGTGGCCCAGCCAGAGTCTAAACTTGAATCCAATTGAGAATCTGTTGAGGGAGCTAAAGATCAGGGTGATGGCAAGAAGACCCTCCAACCTGAAAGATTTGGAGCTCATTGCTAAAGATGAATGAGCAAAAATAACCGTGGAGACATGCAAAAAGCTGGTCTGCAATTATAGGAAGCGTTTGATTGCTGTAATAGCCAATAAAGGCTTTTCTATTGATTATTGAGAAGGATATGAATAATTTTGGACTGGACACTTTTTGCTCAAATGTAAATAAAAGCTGAGAAATGTTTTTTTTACCCACAATAATGCCTCTTGTACATCGTCTCATTATCTTTTGGGAGACACCTATGTCATTTCCCGTCAAAAAATTACTTGCTGGTTGAATAAAAGTAACTTTAAGTCAAAATTTGCCAGGGGTATGAATAATTATGGGCAGCACTGTACATGAGGTAGGCCACTACATGAGCATATCTACTAAAAACAAAAGTAATCCCAGAAAGCCCCTTGGAGACATGACTGTTGTCAAGCTAGGTGCAGAGGAGATTTCAAAAACTAGGTGTGACAAATTGCGCTAATTTGTGCCAAGGTCTAGGGGTACTCACTTTTGTAAATGTGGGCAACTGCTTGCTTATGAGGCATACTGTAAACATTTAAAAGTAAAAAATCTGTAAATAAAATGAAAATCTATTGTTTTAATTAATGTCATATGTTTTTCCAGATCAAGTCAAAAACAGATAAAAACAGGAAAATGCTATGGAATGTCAAGGAAACAATTATGGAATCGCCTTGTACTTTGCATTCATAAAACAAATACTGGCACAAGTCTTAAAATGGAAATTAGTCTGTAGTGAAAAGGAGCGCTTACAGATCTTACCGAGCTGTCTGGCCCCAACAAAAGAGTATAAATAAAGTGGGGGAAGGGGGTTTATGAGTCGAAACATATGGGTAGGCCAAAGAGGACGTGAAAGCAAACTATAAAAAAAAAAAAAAAGAGTAATATGCCTGGAAAATAGAAAAAGCCTAACAAAACAAGGGAAAAACAGATGAGTGGAAACAGGAGTCAATGTTTGTGACAGAGATGTAAGAAATGAAGAAATGGGCTGAATGAAAACCTAACATATGAACAGAAGAACATCGTCACAACCAGTGGCGTAGCGTGGGTTGCCAGCACCCGGGGCAAGTCATGTATTGCGCCCCTGCCCCCTACCCCTAACCTGTGGACACGCCCCTTTTTACCGATAATGTAGTAGATGTCCCCTGCAGTCCTATGTAACACTACAGATAACACAGTGATAATTGTCTGAGTACAGATAATGTAGTAGAATTCAGAAGACGCACAGTGTGACCTGAAGTCTGGGGCCAGGATGCAGCAGGGTGGGCTATATTCTCAATCCACCCCCCAACCCTACCATGAAACAAATATGTGGATGGACATTATTATATACAGTAGAATACAGCACCACATACCTCATCCATTAAGTGACATCTCCTGTGATGTAGACTTTCCTCAACATCTTCATTCAGAGGTAAGACCGCCATGACACCTTCTTTCAGCCACGTCTCGTCTCTACAGAGTTTAGCAGAAAACATTTTTAGATTCCTCACTTTACTATCATCCTCTACTATCATTATAGACAGGGGGCCATTATATGTTATAATAATATAGAGGGGCCATTATATATACTAATAATACAGAGGGGCCATTATATATTATGATAATACAGAGGGGCCATTATATATACTAATAATACACAAGGGCAATTATATATTATAATAATACACAGGGGGCTATTATATATACTAATAACACAGAGGGGGCCATCATATATTCTATTAATACAGATGGGGCCATTATATATACTAATAATACAGAGGGGGCTATTATATACTAATAATACAAAGGGGGCTATTATATTTACTAATAATACAGAGGGGTCTATTATATATACTAAAAATACAGAGGGGGCTATTATACACTAATAATACTAAGGGGCCATTATATATACTAATAATACAGAGGGGGCAATTATATACTAATAATATTGAGGGGCCATTATATATATTAATAATACAGAGGGGGCATTATATATACTAATAATATAGAGGGGGCATTATATATATTAATAATACAGAGGGGGCTATTATATATACTAATAATAGAGAGGCGGCCATTATATATCCTAATATTACACAGGGGCCATTATATATTATAATTATAAAGAGGGACCATTATTAATGGCCCCTTTGTAAAATTATAATATATAATGGCCCTTCTGTAAAATTAATATATATACTGGCCCCCTCTGTATAATGTGGCCCCTCTGTATAATATATAATGTGGCCCCTCTGTATAATATATAACTTCCTTCTTTGTTTTTTCTGCTATTTAAACTGATAATGCCCCCCACCTCCATAGTCCCCCCAGTATGACGTGCCTTAGGGTAGTTACACAAAAAAAAACAACTCACCTCTCTTCCTCACTCCATCACTGCTTGTGGCGTCCCAGCACAGGCGGTCACGAACGCCTCACTTTGCCTTCCCGCGCCGCGTCATCATGTCATCTCGCGAGACCCGACGCAGGAGGTCATGGTGAGTTAATCGCGATCTCCTGCACCGTTCTACTGCCTCATAGGCTTCAGACCTGGTGTCCCCTACAATTTGGCGCCCGGGGCAGTGCCCTCCCCCTCTCCCCCGTTATGCCACTGGTCACAACGGACTAAAGAGAAGCAGTCGTGGACTGTGGATGACTGGATGAAAGTCATATTCATTGTGAATCTCCATTGCCCAAGGAGATGAAGTTGGAACTTTTATCTGGTTCCAATCTAATGAAACATATAAAGATGACTTCCTGAAGAAAACAATCACATTTCCCTATTCTTTTATAACCTAGGGTTGCACTCTCAGGTAAACAACCAGGGGTGATGGCAATCATTACGTCAGCAGTAAATGTAGAGGTGTATATAGACATTTTCCTCATTCCATCGACAGAAAACCGGTCTGGTGAGGATGAGGAAGTCATTTTTCAGGATGATAATGTATCTTGCCACAGAGCAAAGAGTGTTAACGTGAATCTGTCAGTAGAATTGTGGCTATTAAACCATGGGCATGATGCAACAGAACTTGTAACTACTTTTGTAGACATGTTGAAATGTCTGGTTTTTATAGAGAGAAAGTGGAGTTATAAACCTGGCATGCTTCCCACTCTTCCTTCATTGATGTCCTGCCTGGTGGAGCTAGCTTGTGAAAAAAGTGCAAACTCTGCTGAGTGAGAAGTTAGATAAGGCAGAGTGGGTGTGCTAACAGCAGCAAGACCTCGACTAATCGCCACTGCAACATCAACCAGATCACTTGTGGAGAGCAGCAGGTTTATAACTTCACTTTCTCCTACTAATACCAGCCATTTCAACAGGGGCGTGTCAACAAAGTTCTACTGCACCATGCCTGTGGCTTAATAGCCACAACTTCATTCAAAGGTTCCAGAGATGTCAACCTGAGAGCGCCTTTCATAGAGCATGATACATGTGTAGCAGGTGACGGCAAAAATAGGAATGGCCTTATGAGGGGTGTGGCTTACAAAATAAGCGACTTCGGGCGACAGTAACTTTGGTGAGAAGTACCCTAAAATAGTGAGAAGTACCCTAAAATAGTTAGCAGAAGAAATCAAGCAGGGACTAGAAAAGGGAAGAGAAATTTAGAGTGGCAAGTTAGTTGCTACAAAGAATATAGAAATGGATACAAAGAAACACAAACTTCCCATCTGCAACTACAGGGAGGGTATAAATGTAAATACCCCACTGTATGAAGTTTGCAGACCCAGCTTGACCACATAAAAAACTATTACATCTCACAGCCAAAGTAGACACAGCTTGCAATTTTTAAGCTATTTAGGGGGGCGGGTTTCTTTTTAATTTTTCTTATGTTATTTGGAGAATTAATAAAAGTTATATTATAAAAAATAATTTAAAAAAAGGTCAGAAACAGAATTTATATAGCCTAAGGCTATTGGATCTCACATATTAATTTATTCTGGACCACAAAGTTTCTCAGAATTTATATACCTTTGGCCTCATGCACACGACAGTTGTTTTTTTCGGCCTCCGTTCCGTTTTTTTTGCGGATAGGGACCCATTCATTTCAATGGGTCAGCCAAAAAATGCTGATAGTTCATCCATTTGTGTTCCGCGTCCGTTGTCCGTGGTTCCCTTCAGCAAAAAAAATAGTGCATGTCCTACTTTTTTCACATTTGCGGACAAGGATAGGCATTTATTACAATCTATAACAATTTATCTGTGAAAAAAAAACGGATCATCCAAAAAAAACTGATGCCGTATCTGGTTTTTTTAGCGGACACAAAAAACAACTGTCGTGTGCATGAGGCCTTTTACATAGTGCCTCATGTTTGTTTTGTACCATGAGTAATCATACCAGACTCATAATGTCATCCAGGCCTGGTCTCTTCTGGTGTCACCACATCGCCTACATCTTAACCTCTTGGATACCAGAGTTGTTGTTTTTTCACTTTTCATTTTTGTTTTTCTTCCCTGTATTCCCGGAGCCATAACTTTTTTATTTTTCCATTTGGATAGCTGTATTTTTTATTTTTTTTTGCGGGACAAGTTGTACTTTTTAATTTCACTATTTAATATGGCATACAATGTAGCGAGAAGTGGGAAAAAAAATCCAAATGGGAT
The DNA here is from genome assembly GCF_905171765.1 of Bufo bufo. NCBI lineage: Eukaryota > Metazoa > Chordata > Amphibia > Anura > Bufonidae > Bufo > Bufo bufo. Next base: position 310,790,644 of record NC_053394.1, read on the forward strand.
AGAATTGGAAATGCAATTCCACCACAATTTTATGGGTTTTGTCCCTATGGCTTTCTCTATGCGGAAAAACAGACACTTCATTCTCTGGGTCAGTACTATTACAACGATACCACACATGTGTAGGGTTGTTTGTGTTTTAATACTGAAAAAATTATAAAACTTTGAAAAAAATCTATATATTTTTTACATCGCCAAATTCTGACTTCATAAATTTTTTTACATTTATGTCTACTAAGCTGTGTGGGGGCTCATTTTTTTGCAGAATTTTATTGATACCATTTTGGAGTGTGTGTGACTTTTTGATCGCATTTTATTTATTTTATTATTTTTTGGGTAAGAGAAGCGATGAAAAAATGGCAAATCGGCCATTTTCCGTTAAGCCATTCACAATATGGGATAAATATTTTAATACTGTAATAGTACGGGTATTTTCAGCTATGGCAATGCCCATGTTGTTTATATTTTTATTGTTTATATATTTAAATTTTTATATTAAAATTTTTAAAAAAATTTTAAAATTTTTAAAACTTTTTTATATATGCAGTACTCAGATTTATTACTGCTTATACTGTATTCCCATAGAATGATAGTACAAGCTGAATTTGCTGATATCTGCAGCTCTAATACGCTGGGTCTCTTCAGAGAGGCTCGGCTTATTAGAATAAATGACCGGCTTTCCTAAACGCAGCACGGGGGAGCCGGTCTTAACCTGGAAGCGCGTGCTTCTGGGTTTTTTGCTATTTAGATTCCGTGGTCACAATTGACTACTACATCTAAAGGCTTAAATGCCTGCGATTGGTATTATTGCCGGTCGCAGACATTAGCAGCAGGCCTCTGCTATTTTAAACAGCATAGACCCGCTGGCTATGGTGCCCGCTGCATTTGCGAGAAGGCACCATGTTTAAAGAACCTCCTGCACAATACTTATTTACCACATTTACTGAAGGGATCCTCATTCCTGTCACACGCCAAATCTCTATGGGATTAATTACGTTCTTATACAAAAACATCCCTACTTCATGGCAGGAAAATCCCCTCACAATACTTGCTTTCAAATCATCTCTCTTCATCTTCCCTACACTTTTTGCAATACTCCCATTTTCATAGGGTTTACCATCAGCTTTAAGCATCTAATCCCTCTTATCCACAGCCCACTGTTTTTGAGCGGCACTTTTTTCCGCCATTCCTGCGCTTAAAGCTATATCACAGTTTTACAAATTGATAATCTCCCCTTCCCCCTCCCTGCCCTTATATATTGCTGACTGGGAAGAGGAATTAAAAGTCACCTCCTCTGCCTCAGAAATACAACTATTAGCCAAAGCACAGAGTTTTTCCTGATGAGTTTGCATCCAGTATAAAACATGTTGTGCATTTTCATAAGTGTACAATGTATCTGATGATACCATATTCAATATGGATGATCATTGCCTTTAACAACATGTGATCAGCATGAACCTGAAAAAAACCAAGATGGGTTCATAGCAAGTTCAATGTGTTAAAAGTGAATATATAGAGAAGACTATACTTTTATTATTGTTTAGAGACATGGATTTATCTACAGTGGTTTCTCTAAACTTGTCTGTCTGAGGAACAATGGGTGTTTCATGGCTAAACCATGATCTGATAAGAGACGTCCATAAAACACATCTGGTGTGTGCATTTATTTAGCGTTTGAACTTATTAATGATTCATATATACTATGCAATATTGATGTATTATAACCAAATATTATTAATGTATCTTTATATGTCTATATCTCACTGAGAGGGTATATTCTAGGGGATATAAAATGTGTTTAAGTGGAAATTTCTTAAATAGGGTTTATTTTAGAGGAGCTGATGTTATTTCAAACATCATTACTCAATAGCTGAAGACAGTTAAGGTACACAAACCAGAAAAACCATCATTACTCCTATCTGCCCCATAAATTCAGGGATTAGGAAAACTTCTGATACCGCCAGTCAGTCTGAGCAAAGTGTCAGAAAGAGCCCCTCCTAATTGATTTAAGGTGTGAAAGGGCAAAGTTTAAGTAGTAATAAAACAATCTGTATATATGTTAATTCTTAAAATATTTAAAATTGTTATGTGATACAACAGTGCCATCAAGTGGTAGATGGCCAGAAGTTTCTGAAGAATGTCAGTTAAGTGACATCATCCCCATGTTTAACATATGTCACACCCACCTTATCTAATTGGTAATCCCTATTCCAAGAGGGGATGGGCATAGATAAGGATTGGGATATCTGATCCAGTTTTGGGAGAGCAGGAACACACTTCTTCAAACACTTCACAAACTTCACAAAAGGAAAAACTTCACAAGGACTTCTTCACAACGGAACTCTTTACAAAGATTCATTCATCAGCATCACTTCACACGTCAGGAACATACCATAGGACGGGACATATCTGAACCTTGGAAAGCTGGGTCCATACTAAAAGCTCTTTATCCCAAAGCCAGGGGTAATGTATAATCTATTTCATTTGCAGTAATTATAAATCGCTCCAATTGGCATATAGTTGAGACCCCATTATTAGTGGGTCGATAGTGTTAAAACAATAATTTTATGGGAAATTTTAATGAACGTGCACATCATTAGAATTCTTGTAATATTGCTATCAGAGTGGAATCTCTGATCGGATTTTATTATCCGTAGTTAGGCCAACGGGCGTATTTATAAGATGTCTCTTACTGCCATATTCTTTGATTGAGCATAAGGGATTTTCCACAGATTCATTTCTATTGTTTTGTTGTTATTGTTACATTATAATATTTCAATAATCGGTAATAATTAGATAATAATTTGAATAACATTGTATTGTACTTGGTGTACTAAATTAAGTGAGCATCATCTTGTGGTCAATTTTGATATTATCCTTATATTCATTTGTATGCCATTTTTACTGCATGTATTTATTTGTAATAAATTATATTTTATATAATTAATTGCACCCTGTTTCATTATCTGCACAAATTAACTTTAGATCTCATCAATAAAAGAACTGGCGTTTATATGTCCGCCAATTAAATTTTTAATTTTTAATTTTTCATATTTCATAAAAATATGAAATCATAATTTTTATGATTTCATATCTTATATGAAATAAATACCCGACATATTTTGGAGGCACTGCTGAGATTGATTGAGATATTTCTATAACCAATTTGTGCAATTAGTGAAAATATTACTTAATCCTTATTGGCAAGTCAAATTGTTATTGTATTGATTATTGATCAGAATCATGAGTGTAACAGGCAGCGACCCAGGTAATGGCCAGGTTTTAGCAGATAGTCCATCTGACCCAGATAAGATAATCTCTAAGGTTATCAAATATGTTTATTCCCGTTTAAAGTTAGATAAAAATATAGATGAATGGACTAATGAGCTGCAGGCAAGAGCCTTTGAAGAACGTGGAGATATATGGAAGTTAGGTGGCATGGTTGATAGATACCTGACATATATGGATTTGGCAACTGATAATACCAAAAGGGACCAACACCTCTTATGTGCATTGCCACCTGTTTTGTATGCATTGTTGGCAGTCAGTACTCTCTCAAAAGTTAGGTATGAGTCTATAATGGGTACAAAAATATATGTATCCAAGATAGAATCAGAACTACAATCCGCAGAAGCGAAGATCAAAGACTTAGAGTACAACCTTAGTCACAGCCATGATGCATACCAAAAGGCAAAAAGTGATTTAGAGGATTTATATCTCCAGTATTCCAAAATTAAACAGACAGATGGATCAGCCCATAATATAGTAAATGCTGAAAGGGATCCATCTAACGCTGTGGGATATCCTGACCCTCCATGTCTTACTCCCCACTATCCAGACATGCCATCACATGCTCTTAAAGCAGACCCCATCCAAGATACTCAGCAACCTGAAAGTGTTGGCATGATTACACGGGAGGCATTCACCCAATTGAGTCGGGCATTCCAAACTGCAACCGCCTTACTAGATGCCAATAACATGGAAGCCCCTAGAAGTTCCTCTCCACATGTTCCCCTGAGAAGAGATGTTAGGGTTAAATCACCTGTGCCGTATAAGTCTCATGAAAGTTGTGAAAGTGCATGTGAATTTGACAGTGGTGTAGGTAAGCATGTGACTTATTCCTTGCCACAGGATCACAGGCGACCAACATATGCTGAGGTGGTTTCTAGGAATAAAAATTCCCAATATTCAGATAAGGATCAGAGCTCCTCCAGCATAATTAAGTTTTTGAATACTACAGTATCCAAATTTTCTAAGAAAGGTTCTTCTCAGATAGCCAATCACTTGGAACTGTATGAATCCACTATGGATTCTTTAAAATTATACTCTGATGCTGACAGGATCAGATTCCTTCCATGGGCATTTGATGATAAGTATCGTCATTACTTTACCTCATTTGGGGAGAGAGGCATTCAAGATTGGCCAAGTGTTTTGCATGAGGTTAAGTTGGAATTCGGACCATACCGAACCACCACCGCTGCAAAACGGGACATATATAGCCTTACGTGTAGACCCAATCAGAGTCCCCGTGAATTCCTCTCTGTCCTCAAAAATGCCTATGGGTTGGCATATAGATCCCCAAAATGGGAATCTGAAGAATTCAAACAGTTATTCTATGACGCTATGCCAACCCAGATCAAATTTAACTTAGCCAGAGATCTGGATATTGATGCCCCCTTGGATTGGTTGGTGACTGCTGCCACCACGCTGTATAATATCAGTGAGTGCCATGCAATAGAGGAGAGAAGGTTTAAAAAATCCCCAGAGCAAAAGGTAGCTGAAACTAAGGTAAACCCTAGCTTGGGATTTGAAAGCCAGCCACGAAGGTTCCCTCAGTCTACAGGACCTGCTCAACAAGCCCAGCAACAACAGGTAGGACCGCCCAAACAGACCAAACCCCAAAATACTAATGGATCAGAGGGGAATAATTCAGGTAATGGGAGGTCTAACTACCGTCCCTATTACAATAGAGGCCCCCAGGGGTACGGGCCCTATAACTATAGGAATTACCAGGGTTACAGGCGCTGGGATAATAGACCCAGACAACAGAGGGAAGATAGGCAGGAATCCTCAAATTCACCCAGGAGTAGGTCACCTACCGATAACCAGGGTGCTCAGCAAAACCAAAATGTGCCCAGACCAAACAGGTTTGATCAGCTGGCAGAACAAGTGGCCCAGTTGAGTGACATTGTGAGAAAGTTGGTATCTCCAGGAAAACAGCCTGAGCCTTTTTTAGGGGCAACTCCAGGTCCCAGCTCAACATCATAAAGCAAATTGGGCCGGGTCAGAACCCAGGCCACTGTAAGGATATTAAGTTGATTGTGGTAGAATCTGATGTGATTCATAATTCAATATTTCCTTGCAGTACCTCTGACCCTGAAATTAGGGCCAGGGGGGAAATGTCTAATATGTCATTTGTCTTGCAGTCTAATGATGTCAATTCATACGACCAGATGTCTGTTCCAGTGTGTAATCCCATCGTTCCAGCATCTAGCCGTGAGCCAGCTGTGACTTGTGGTGTCACACAGCTTGTCCCAAAGAGGGGGGCTGACGCTGCTCCTCCAGCTTGTCCTGAGAGACTCAGGAATGCAGAGGTCACGGAGCTGCAGAGTGGTCAACCTCTCAGACAGCAGATGGGTAAACATCCTAACTTTCTCTGTGATTTGTTCCAGGTGGATGGCAGATACTTTGTGGGGATATATCTCCAAAATGAACTTATCGGACCAATCAAAGGATTAATAGACACTGGATCACAAGCCACCATTCTATCTATCAGTTATTTCCAAAAGATTTTGAATTTAACATCAAAGAAGCCACGATTAAGGTCATTTGATGGATCTTTGATAAGTGTAGGTGGAGATGCCTTACAGGTAAAAGGAACATCCTGGTTGACATTTAAGATTGGCAAGAAAACAATTAGACATCCCACATTGATTGTGGATCTTCCATATGATCGGATGATCATAGGAATCGATTTATTAAAAAGATTGAGTCCCATAATTGATTTCATTAATGAAGCAGTATGGACTCAGGTGAAGGCACCCATTGCCTATGAATACTCTTGCAACACACAAGCACAACGCAGTTGTCATGTGATTGAAGAGAAACCTAGCTCTATTGAAGTGCATTTCAGGAACAATCAAACACCGGAGGTCACAATCCTGAAGAATGGTAAACCCGAGGAAGATGTCAATGGTGCCGCTCACATCATTACCATCCAGAGGGACGAAATCAAAAAGGTAACTCTGGATGATGATATTTTAACCATTTCTCTTGAAAGGGGGAATCACGAAGTCGCGGACCTGACAAGGCACATTCAATCGATGGTACGGATTAAAAAGGTCAATGACAATTTATTGATTCCCGTACAGGTAAACAATATAGCCCGGGTGAAATTTGCCAAGTTGGATTTGAAATCCGAAGCAAGTTACATAAGCCTAGGACTCTTGAAACAGATCACCAATCCTAAAATGATTAAAAGTTTCTCTCCACAGGATCAATGGGTTCATGATCTGGATGGAGATTCCCAAAGTCATAATGTGTTTGCAAGATGCGTTTTGTCTATCTCCATAGGAAACAAAACTACGGAGCACGTTTTCATCGTGATAAATGAACCACGGTATCAAATGTATATAGGTAATGACCTTCTGCACCGATTTGCCGTACAGATTGACCTGGTGAATAACACCTTATGGTCCAAATTGCCGGGAAACCCAGAGGGATTCCAGGATATAGAACAAGCCTTACGATGGGGACAACAGATGCCCTATGCCGTAAGTATCATGGTTGCTGAGAAAGTTGAAATTCCTGAAGGATGCAAACCATTTCTTCTACCCATTAAAATAAAGAAGGGACAGAAGCTGAAGAACACAGACGCGTTGATCTGTTTATCAAACAGAATACAGCAACTCGGCCTAAAGGTAAAGCCTACTCCCCTGATCAATATCCATCAGGATCCGTTACATATGGTAATTCATAACATGGTTTCCCATAGCATATCCCTACAAAAGGACACCGTAATTGGTTTGGCTATGGATTCGGAATACTACACATTTGGATTCCAAAATGATGTTATTGGAATAATCCCTGATGAATACCTGACAGAAGAACAAACAGTGGAACAACATTTTTCCTCAACCCCTGAGGGGTTATTTAACATCCACTCTGTTTATCCTTTCAGCTCTGAAGAAGGTACATGCCACATTGAAGAATCATCATTGGTTTTCAACCATGAGATCGATGAAAAAGAGTATGAATCGTACCAGCAAGGAAAGGATAAGGTATGCTACACCCAGAACGATTTAACTAGTGAGCTTGAAGAAGCTTACGAGTTAAGTCAGCCTGAGATTTTTCCAGAATTTCAGGAGCGGGTGGAAGAACAAATCTCCATGGCTGACGCATGCTCCGATGAGTCAAAGCGTCAACGGCTAAAGGAGCTCTTCGCAGAGTTCCAGGAGATGTTCGCAAAGGATTCTTATGACTGTGGGGAAACAGACCTACACGTTACAAGAATCCAGACAGATCCCGATGCACCCCCTGTTTTTGTCAAACAATACCGACTTCCGCTGGCGGCTTACGAGTCACTATCGGAAATCGTCAAAAACTTGGAGGAGAAAGGTATCATCCGTCCAGTACACAGTTCATTCAATCATCCGATACTTGGAGTCCTCAAACCTAATGGTCAATTTCGTCTCTGCTCGGACCTAAGACAGTTAAACAAACGTGTTTACATGTCCGGATGGCCCGTGCCATACATTGACCAGTGTTTGGCACAAATACAAGGATCCAAAATCTTCACTGCCCTTGACTGTGCACAAGGATATTGGACGATTAAGGTAGATGAAAGGGATCAGTACAAACTGGCCTTTACATTTGGCAAACGACAGTATGCATGGACCCGACTGCCCTTCGGGTACATAAATGCAGGCCATGAGTTTGCAGTGTTCATGCATAAGGCAATGCCTGATGCCACTGAACGAGGTACCTTATCATATGTGGATGACATCCTGATAAAAAGTACAACTTTTGAGGAACATATTCAGGAGTTGAGGCATGTACTAACCCAGCTGAGGAAAGCAGGTGTAAAACTTTCTTTGCAAAAGGCTCAATGGTGCCGGACCAAGGTTAATTTCCTAGGTCATGAAGTCACTGCGGATGGAATTAACCCACAGAAAAAGAAGGTGGAAGCAGTGACTAATACAAAATCTCCTACAAATCTCAAAGAGTTGAGATCATTCCTGGGCATGATGAACTATTCACGTAAGTTCATAGATAATTATGCCGAAATTACAAAACCTCTTTTACAGTTGCTAAAGAAAGGAGTAAAATGGGAATGGAGTGAGCGTCATGAGCAAGCTGTAACCGAGCTCAAGGCCAAACTTATCCAGGCTCCATGCCTTGCTTATCCAGAAGGGGGAAAACCTTTCTTTGTGGAAACAGGTTTCACTGATAAAAGCATAAGTGCAGTTCTTTTCCAAAAACAGGAAAACCGAAACAAGATCATCGCCTATGCCAGCAAGTCCTTGTCACCGGTTGAGGTAAAATTCAATGATTGTGAGAAAGCATTATTGTCAACTGTGTGGGCTTTGCAATATTTTAGGAGTTTCATTCAAGGCGAAAGGATCATTGTGGAGACCGCACATCAGCCACTGCAATACTTGCAGAGTGATCGTATAAGAGATGGAAACTTGTCAAACAGCAGGATAACCGCCTGGACAATGTCCTTAATGGGATGGCCATTGGAAATCAGATACAAACAAAATAATAAAAACCCAGTTGCTCAAGGATTAGCAGAACTCCATGACTGTACCCATACGGAACATAAAAGTGAGTCAACGGAAAATGATTTCCTGGATGAACAATCATCATCACCATATAAATCTTATGAAGAGGAGTATTGCAAATTGTTACCATGTGTGTACGTAGACGGCTGCTCCTTCCATGTCGATGAAGGATCCGAACGTACATTGGTTGCAGGTATTGGAGTCGTATGGAATAATACATTCCTGGATGTATCCGTTGGATACAAGATTGGTTCCAAAAGCAGCCAAGTTGCAGAACTTACTGCTGTGTACAAAGCCGTACAAATGGCTATCGAATATGATGTTAAGGAATTTGTAATCATCACAGATTCTGACTATATTCGTAACAGCTTTGTGGAGTACTTTCCCGGATGGAAAAGGTCAGACTGGACGAGAAGTAATAACAAGCCAGTGAAGCATGGTAAGATGTTTTGTAAAATTGATGAGATGGTTACCGCCCACAGTCTTACCATTTATTGGAAGAAGGTAAGAGGTCATTCAAAATATCCAGGCATGGATAAAGAGGGGAATGACCTAGCGGATTCCCTTGCCAAGCAAGCAACCATTGATGGAGAAGTCTTTGACGTTGATGACCTCATGGGAACTATCCAAGTGGATGCTATGACAAGGAGTCAGGCCCAAAAGGGAGCTGAAGCCAATGTGGCGCAGTGGAGCCAAAATTCCCCTAGTGAGGATCTCATTGCAAGCCAAAAGGGGGATCCAATTATTGGTCTCTTTTATAAGCACATTGAGGATCCACACAACTTCCCCATAACCACGGAAGACTGTGTGGGTAAGGAGGAGTTACGAATTTTGATGAAAGGTAAGTCCCAAATCTCCTTACTGGATGAACTGCTGATAAGAACCTCCAAGAATGGTATAACGCAATGGATAGTACCTGCAGCATACCGAGGTCTGATGTTACAACATGCACATGATGCCCCAACAGCTGGTCATCGAGGTGAGAAAATAACGTACAAGTTACTACGGGACTGCGCTTACTGGCCACATATGCTGCAAGATGTGCGAACATATTGTCAGGGATGTCTAATCTGCCCTCAATTCCAGCCACAAGGACCCACTCATCGGGCACCATTGATGAAAAGGGGGATGTCCATGCCATGGTCAGACATCCAAATTGACTTCATTGGACCAGTAACAACCTCATCAAGAGGCAACAAGTATATGTTAACCGTAACTTGTTTGTTCACCAAATGGGTGGAATGTTTGCCGTGCAAAACATGCAGTTCAAGCGCATGTGCATCTCTACTCATTAACCATGTATTTTCTAGATTTGGTCTTCCCCAGCGCATCGAATCCGATCGTGGAAGTCACTTCACCAGTGAGGTGATGACAAAGATGTGGGAAATCCTGGGGGTAAAGAGGAAGCTACATATAGCTTATCGACCAGCCTCTAGTGGTGGAGTAGAACGTTACAACCAGTCCATTGTGAACATCCTGAAAAAGTTTGTCAATGAATCTGGTAAGGACTGGGATGTCAAGTTGCCTTTGGTGCTTATGGCCATCAGAGCCACCCCAAGCGCAGCAACTAAACTTTCTCCCTTCGAGATGATCACGGGAAGGAAGATGGTGTTACCCCAGCATTTACTTTACAGGACAATAGACCATAACTTGATCAATGCTACAACGTCGCATCAGTATGTGGAAAATTTACGCAAGCACCTTCAACATGCTTTTGCGTTCGCCCAGAAAAATATAGAGAAAGCCGCAGTGAGTGCTAAGACATACTATGATCTGAAGACTACACAGAAGGAGTATCAAATTTCCGATCGGGTATATCTCTATAACTTCGCTCGGGATCAAGTGAAGGAGAGAAAATTCCTACCTTCCTGGAAAGGTCCCTATGTCATCACTGACAAATTATCTCCAGTGGTCTACAAGATCAAAATCCCTAAGGGGGATGAATTTATTGAAAAATGGGTGCACATTAATCAGCTACGTGTTTGTCATCCCAGTGCACGACTTCGAGAGATTGAAGGAGTTGGATGAAAAGAGGTGAAAAGACTTTATGGTTCCAGCTAAAGACGGAAATAAGGATTGGTATCGTATGAACGGAAAAACGTTATCTGTTATTCTACATCTTTAACGCATACTAACCCATCCTGATGTATGTTTCCTCTGTAACAAAATGTCTCCTAACTCACCTCTGAAACCAGAACTTACTCTGTTCAAGAAAAGAACTTATGCCAATCAGAGGTATATGGTATTAGTAACTCTTTTCTTGCAGGATAAAGTAAAAAAAAAAATGTATATACTCATATGTGTCATATAATATTTTATAGGCGTAAGATGTCATCAAAGATGATTGCTATTATCAACGTCGTCCTGATCTTGGGGAAGGAGTTCCATGCTGAGCCGATTGCTGTGCCAGGTCCTTCATCGGGGATCATGCTACAAGATACAGCGGGGTTCATCTTGACGAACAAGAGGATATTATCCCAGAAGGTCTACATCAGCCTGGATCCACGCGTTTTCGTCGAAAGGCAATTCAACGTGTCCGAAATCCAGTCCCCGGAAATCCAAGCCTGGTACCAGATGCACATCGGATATTCCCAAGAACGGATTACGCAAATCCTGGAGCAAGCAAGGAAGACTTTGACCAGAGAACAGTTTTCTACAAACCAAAGTGATTCATGTTTTTGCAGTCGTAGCCGCCATAATCTTTGGCGTAGTGGGCACTGTTATTACTACCGGTATGACAGTTGCCAATTCCATCTCCATCAAGATATTGGAACTTGAAATTGGTTCATTGAAAAGGAACCTATTAAACATTCACGTGGAGATGGAAAATCAAAACAAACCTTTATCGAACTTATATCCTGTTTTGCAGGATCTATGGGATGGTTGAGTTTGTTGACCATCCAAGTCATGCGTTAGATAAGGTTCTCCAGAAGAACTTTAGTCAAGCTCTGGTTAGAACATTATAAGCCAAGTCTACGCATCGAAGAAGATATATGAAAAGCCCTTTTAAGCATTCCAAATACATTCACATTTTATGGAATATTTTGGAATGAAGGGGGATTTGTTGTGCATTTTCATAAGTGTACAATGTATCTGATGATACCATATTCAATATGGATGATCATTGCCTTTAACAACATGTGATCAGCATGAACCTGAAAAAAACCAAGATGGGTTCATAGCAAGTTCAATGTGTTAAAAGTGAATATATAGAGAAGACTATACTTTTATTATTGTTTAGAGACATGGATTTATCTACAGTGGTTTCTCTAAACTTGTCTGTCTGAGGAACAATGGGTGTTTCATGGCTAAACCATGATCTGATAAGAGACGTCCATAAAACACATCTGGTGTGTGCATTTATTTAGCGTTTGAACTTATTAATGATTCATATATACTATGCAATATTGATGTATTATAACCAAATATTATTAATGTATCTTTATATGTCTATATCTCACTGAGAGGGTATATTCTAGGGGATATAAAATGTGTTTAAGTGGAAATTTCTTAAATAGGGTTTATTTTAGAGGAGCTGATGTTATTTCAAACATCATTACTCAATAGCTGAAGACAGTTAAGGTACACAAACCAGAAAAACCATCATTACTCCTATCTGCCCCATAAATTCAGGGATTAGGAAAACTTCTGATACCGCCAGTCAGTCTGAGCAAAGTGTCAGAAAGAGCCCCTCCTAATTGATTTAAGGTGTGAAAGGGCAAAGTTTAAGTAGTAATAAAACAATCTGTATATATGTTAATTCTTAAAATATTTAAAATTGTTATGTGATACAACAGTGCCATCAAGTGGTAGATGGCCAGAAGTTTCTGAAGAATGTCAGTTAAGTGACATCATCCCCATGTTTAACATACGTCACACCCACCTTATCTAATTGGTAATCCCTATTCCAAGAGGGGATGGGCATAGATAAGGATTGGGATATCTGATCCAGTTTTGGGAGAGCAGGAACACACTTCTTCAAACACTTCACAAACTTCACAAAAGGAAAAACTTCACAAGGACTTCTTCACAACGGAACTCTTTACAAAGATTCATTCATCAGCATCACTTCACACGTCAGGAACATACCATAGGACGGGACATATCTGAACCTTGGAAAGCTGGGTCCATACTAAAAGCTCTTTATCCCAAAGCCAGGGGTAATGTATAATCTATTTCATTTGCAGTAATTATAAATCGCTCCAATTGGCATATAGTTGAGACCCCATTATTAGTGGGTCGATAGTGTTAAAACAATAATTTTATGGGAAATTTTAATGAACGTGCACATCATTAGAATTCTTGTAATATTGCTATCAGAGTGGAATCTCTGATCGGATTTTATTATCCGTAGTTAGGCCAACGGGCGTATTTATAAGATGTCTCTTACTGCCATATTCTTTGATTGAGCATAAGGGATTTTCCACAGATTCATTTCTATTGTTTTGTTGTTATTGTTACATTATAATATTTCAATAATCGGTAATAATTTGATAATAATTTGAATAACATTGTATTGTACTTGGTGTACTAAATTAAGTGAGCATCATCTTGTGGTCAATTTTGATATTATCCTTATATTCATTTGTATGCCATTTTTACTGCATGTATTTATTTGTAATAAATTATATTTTATATAATTAATTGCACCCTGTTTCATTATCTGCACAAATTAACTTTAGATCTCATCAATAAAAGAACTGGCGTTTATATGTCCGCCAATTAAATTTTTAATTTTTAATTTTTCATATTTCATAAAAATATGAAATCATAATTTTTATGATTTCATATCTTATATGAAATAAATACCCGACAAACAGTGTCCAGATGGTACAAAACCCCAGTCAATTTATATTAAAGGGGTGTGATAGGTAGTGATCTCTGTTTGAGATGCTGTGCTGCTCCGGGTACTCTTTCTCATATATGGTGGTACTGCACCAAAATACAGCCCTATTGGAAGCAGGTATGTCAACTGTCCTAAACCTCCATCTCTGGTCCACCTTTAGTTGAATTCACTCTCCTTTCATCCACATAAAAGGGCACTGGCTACCTTTCTTATTCTGGCAGCTAAATTGTTGATTCCTTTACATAGGTTGAGTACATCCTCACCAACACATCAGAAGTGGGTGGACAGGGTTGATCAGATATCTAGGCTGGAGGAGCTCACCTATAGGGTTCAGCGCCGTCATGAGAAATTCACCCAAATATGGTCTCTGTGGATACAGTATTGCAAGCACTGAGGTTGCTTTTTCCTTTTCAACCTGATAATTTCTATACCATTTTTATTTTTTTTTGACTGCCTACGATTATGTCCTAGATTATTTCTCCTCTGGAACATTTTCTTCAGTTTGACCTGCCCGAAAATACCTGCATTGATACCTTGCTATATTTAGTTTTATTTTAATTTTTTATTGTTTTTCTTTGTTTCGTGTTAACTAAGCAAGTACAGGGCACCTTTTTGATACTCATTTTATCCCCTAGAGATGTATCACTTGTTAGTTCTCTGCTCAATCAGTCCATTTGTGTCATGTCCTATAGATGGGCGTTATCGAGAAGCTGTACTTTATTTGTAGAAGGAATGTTATTTCCTGTCTGACATTTATGCTTGTGTGTGACTCTGTTTTGTATTACATGTTATTCAATTTTTTTTATTCCAGAGGAGCATATACAGTTGTGTTCTAAATAATAGCAGTGTGTTTAAAAACGTGAATAAAGCTCAAAATCCTTTTAATAGCTTTTATTTCCATACACACAAATGCATTGGGAACACTACACATTCTATTCCAAATCAAAACATGAAGAAAAATATATCAAATTTGTTGTTCCTCTAAAAAAAATTGATCAAAAGTGAATATTAGGCTGTTCAAAAAAATAGCAGTGTTTGTATTCTTCTTTACAAACTCAAACATTCACTATATAAACTGAAAAATGTTTGAAGATTTTGCTTTCCTTTGAATCACTTAACTAATATTTAGTTGTATAACCACTGTTTCTGAGAACTGCTGTACATCTGTGTTGCATGGAGTCAACCAACTTCTGGCACCTGTGAACAGGTATTGCCCAGGATGATTGGACCACATTCCACAGTTCTTCTCTATTTCTTGGTTTTGTCTGAGAAACTGCTTTTTTGATGTCACCCCACAAGTTTTCTATTGGATTAAGATCCGGGTATTGGGATGACCACTCCATAACGTCAATCTTGTTGGTCTGGAACCAAGATGTTGCACGTTTACTGGTGTGTTTGGGGTCGTTGTCTTGTTGGAACACCCATTTTTAAGGGCATTTCCTCTTCAGCATAAGGCAGCATGACCTCTTTAAGTGTTCTGATGTATTCAAACTGATCCATGATCCCTGGTATGCGATAAATAGGCCCAACACCGTAGTATGAGAAACATCCCCATATCATGATGCTTGCGCCAGCATGCTTCACTGTCTTCACAGTGTACTGTGGCTTGTACTCTTTAGGCCAGTCAATGTTCTCTTTGGCAATAATCCCACTTTTCAACAGTGGGATTTTGCGGGGGCTTCTTGCAGATAGCTTGGCTTCACATAAGCGTCTTCTAATTGTAACAGTACTCACAGGTAACTTTAGACCTTCTTTGATCTTCCTGGAGCTGGTTGTTGGCTGAGTCCTTGCCATTTTGGCTATTCTTCTATCCATTTGAATGGTAGTTTTTCGCTTTTTTCCATGTCTTTCAGGTTTTGGTTGCCATTTTAAAGCATTTGTAATCACTTTAGCTGAGCAGCCTATCATTTTCTGCACTTCTTTATATGTTTTCCCATCTCCAATCAACTTTTTAATCAAGGTACACTGTTCTTCTGAACAATGTCTGGAACAACCCATTTTCCTAAGAATTTCAGAGAGAAATGCACTGTAACCAGCATGTACAACATTTGCTGCCTTCCTTCCTTAAATAAGGGCAATAATTGCCACCTGTTTTTGAAACAATGAATGACCTCACTAATTGAACTCCACACTGCTATTATTTTGAACGTGCCGTTTCAATTAGTGATTCAATTACACAGAATCAGCAGCATGCATGTCATGACTGTTGGGTCTGTTGGATTTCTATTACTCTACTACATCTGCTAGTAAATTATTTGCCATGCAGAAATATCATTTCTACCAAAAACAGTGATTGATCAGGTTAGTGATGTCTGACTGCTATTATTTTGAACACAACTGTATGGCCTATAAGTCTCCTAAAGCCATTTAAGGCACTCTTTCCCCAAGGAGAGATAGTACCCTCCAAATCCTGACTTAGGCCTCTCACGCAGTTAAGCCAGTACTCTCTGCTCTGCACTCATGAGGGGCAATCACCCCCGAAACAGCTGTCTGCAGATGATGTGTTGGCTTATAAGTTATGTCTCAAGGTCTATTAAAGGGTAGAACATTGACTTATAGAATAGCTGCCTTACATCTGGAGGCATCAGAGGCAGAGCTTGTTAAGAGCTCATTTGCATCCCTTTCTTCCATACTATTCTAATAAAAAGAGATTTATAAAAAAAAAGTACCAAATGTTCAGGAGGAGAACTAATGGTTCCCTTGTCCAGCCAGCATTGAGGTAGATTCTCAGTTATATGCATCCTATGGACACAGAGACAATTGAGTGCAAGCTGGCCCAGAAATCAGGTAAATTTACCCCATGCCAGGATGTCCAAGAGATGCAGAGGCAGATTTAATGTCTGATGAGATTTTCTTAACCACTTCCCATCCGGGCTATTTACCCCCTTCCTGACCTAGCCATTTTTTGCAAATCTGACATGTGTCACTTTATGTGGTAATAACTTTGGAAAGCTTTTACTTATCAAAGCCATTCAGAGATTGTTTTCTCGTGACACATTGTACTTCATGATAGTCATAAATTTGAGTCAATATATTTCACCTTTATTTATGAAAAAATCCCCAAATTACAGAAAATTTAGAAAAATTTGCAATTTTCAAAATTTCTATTTCACTGCTTTTAAAACAGAAAGTGATACCTCATAAAATATTTATTACTTAACATTCCCCGTATGTCTACTTTATGTTGGCATCATTTTGTAAATGTCATTTTATTTTTTTAGGACGTTACAAGGCTTAGAATTTTAGAAGCAATTCTTAAATGTTTTAAGAAAATTTCCGAAACCCACTTTTTAAGGACCAGTTCAGGTCTGAAATCACTTTGTGGGGCTTACATAGTGAAAACCCCCCATAAATGACCGCATTGTAGAAACTACACCCCTCAAGTTACTCAAAACTGATTTCACAAACTTTGTTAACTCTTTAGGTGTTCCACAAGAATTAAAGGAAAATAGAGATTACATTCCAAAATTTCACTTTTTTGCCAGATTTTCCATTTTAATCCATTTTTTTCTTTAACACATCGAGGGTTCACAGCCAAACAAAACTTAATATTTATTACCCTGGTTCTGCGGTTTACATAAACACCCCACATGTGGTCATAAACTGATGTAAGAGCACACGGCAGGGCGCAGAAGAAAAGGAGAGCCATATGGTTTATGGAAGGCAGATTTTGCTGAACTGGTTTTTAGATGCCATGTCCCATTTGGAGCCCCCCTGATGCACCATTACAGTAGAAACTCTCCCAAAAAGTGACCCCATTTTGGAAACTAGGGGATAAGGTGCCAGTTTTATTGGTACTATTTTGGGGTACATATGATTTATAATCTCTCTATATTATGTTTTTTGAGAGGCAAGGTAACCAAAAAATTGCTGTTTTGGCACCGTTTTTATTTTTTATTTTTTACATTTATTTGACAGGGTAGATTAAAGAGGACCTTTCACTAGAATAAAAAATCTAAACTAACTATACAGACATGTAGAGCGGCGCCCAGGGATCCCCCTGCACTTACTGTTATACCTGGGCGCCGCTCCGTTCGCCCGATATAGCCTCTGGTATCTTCATAGTTAGGTTCCACCCAGGGGAACCTGCCGGCGTCTCATTTTCCCATGCTGTAGCGCTGGCCAATCGCAGCGCTCAGCTCATAGCCTGAGAGGCTTTTTTTTCTCTCAGTCTATGAGCTGAGCGCTGCGATTGGCCAGCGCTACAGCCTGGGAGAAGGAGACGCCGGCATGCTCAACAGGGTGGAGCCTAACTATGAAGATACCGAAGGCTATACCGGGAAAACGGAGCGGCGCCGGGGATAATAGTAAGTGCAGGGGGATCCCTGGGCGCCGCTCTACATGTCTGTATAGTTAGTTTAGATTTTTTATTCTAGTGAAAGGTCCTCTTTAAGTGCTATTTTTATAGAGTATGTTGTTACGGACGCAATGATATCAAATATTTCTTCCACTTTGTTTGTTTGTTTTAGTTTCACATAATAAAGCATTTTAGAAAAAAAAATTGTATTTGTGTCTCCATTTTCTGAACGCCATATTTTTTTAACTTTTCTGCTGATCGTCTTGTGCAGGGGATTTTTTTTTTTTTGTCAAATCTTTATTTTCATTTTGACTGAATATTTTTAGCAAATGTCATTTCGTATTCAAATAGTAACAAATAACGATGAACTACTCCAAGTACATTAAAGGTCACAGTTGAGTAAGTGTCCAATTTCATAGGCAAGCGTACATATGCAATTTTGTTTTAAGCAAGCATGTGGCCAGCTTCATGTCTGACTTAACTTATTGTGAGGTCCATTGTTGTGTACATGGTTAGATATAGCAACAGTGGATGTAAAGCATTCGTATCCCACCCATTCTTCCCGTTATATCAGGTAACATAGAATGTGAATTTATCTATAGATAAGTACATATAGAAAGTACATATAGAAACTGCTAGCTAGTGAATTTTTTATACCATTCAAACCATTTTCCCCATGCAATTAAATATTTATCATGTGACAGTGATTCCCAGCTCGTTAATTCTTCTAATTGGCATATGTCTTGGACCTTATATACCCATTCTTTAAGACTCGGGATCTCCTTAGATAGTCAATATTTTGGTATCAGCAGTTTGGCTGCTGCAATAAGTTGAACAGATAAGAAATGTTTTGCAAGTTTGTAATTACAATCAGGTAAATTGAGTAGCGCCACTAGTGGGGTGATAGGAGAGGTTATTGTACATATTTTTTGTACCTCTTTGGAGATCATATCCCAGTATTTGGTAATTAACGGGCACAAGCACCAAATATGGTACATAGTACCTTTTTCCTTTCCGCACCTCCAGCAGTCTGCAGAGTGAGAAGGGCTAATAGCATGAAGTTTGTCAGGTGTTTTGTACCATCTGGTGACTAGCTTAAAGGAGTTTTCCTGGATTTTTATACACCGCGAGTACCCATGGGAATGGGTAAATATTCTTCCTACAGTCTCATTGTCTAAGGAGTGGCCTAACTCTTTTCCCCATTGTTCAATAAACAATGGTCTAGCGTCTGAATCCATGTCCAATATTTTGTTATACAGCAGCGAGATAGTTCCTTTATTTGCTTATTGGCTGATTCCACACTGCATCATACCATGTGGGGGTATAATCGCTGGGAGTGTTTGTCAAATATTGTGTACAGATCTTGTTCATTTGGGAATAGTGGGTTAAGGACCATGGGATACGCTTAAACCGTGCTTTCAGAGTTTGTAGGGTGGGGACTAGTCGATTTTCTAAAAAATCTCCTACTGCTATATTACCTAATGCTGCCCAAAGTCCTAGATCATCTTTGAAGTCTATATTAAATATGTAAGGTACGTGCTTGATAGGCGTAAAAGGTGAAAAGCAATGAGAGGGATTTAAAGATCCTGTTATTTTGTACCAAGAGTCCAAGATACCTTTTAATGAGCTAGGTGCCTCTAGTCTATGTTGGGGTTTTGTGCGGAAATCCCACAGCATAGCTAGGCCTCTCAGCCCTAAAACTTTTCTTGCTATTTGGCAACCTAGTTTATTTATCCCAGGGTTGACTAGCTCTGAATGTAATCTTATCTGTATTGCCCTATAATAGCCGGTCACATCTGGAAGTCCAAACCCTCCTTTGTGTCTGGGCAAAATTAATCTTTTGTAGGCGAGTCTAGGCTTAGTATGGTTCCAAACAAATGTGGAGAACACCTTACGGAGCTGCGCGAGGTAGTGGTGAGGTGGCAATATTGGCAACGTCTGCATCAAATATAACAGTTTAGGAAGGATATATGTTTTTAAGATGTTTTTCCTCCCTAGCCAAGTTAAATAGGGGATTTTTAGTTCTTTAAGCTGAAGTTTAATGTCAGTTAGCAGTTTGAGGTAGTTCTGGGGGAAAAGCTGCTCGGGATCTTTTGTTATTTGAACTCCTAAATAGCTGATATTGTCCGCCTTCCATTGAAAGGGGTAGTCCTTTTTTAGTTGTGCTATAGCTGACTGAGGGGTATTAATCCCTAATGCTACACACTTGGCAAGATTTATTTTAAAATTGGATAGGGTCCCAAATTTATCTAGCTGCTTTAGGAGTGCTGGGAACGCTGCTATTGGATCGGATAAAAGTAATAGCATATCGTCCGCAAATGCGGCTACTGTGTGTGTTTGAGGGCCTATTCGTATCCCTTGTATTTCCTGATCTTGCCTGATAGCTTGGAGGAATGTTTCTAGGCAAAGGATAAATAGAGTTGGTGACAACGGGCATCCTTGCAGTGTCCCATTGCGTATAGCAAAGGAAGGTGAGAGGATACCATTAATACGTATTTTTGCCATGGGTGAGGAGGACAGTGACAGCACAGCGGCCACGAATTGAGGAGGAAAGCCAAATCTATATAGGGTGGCTTCCATGAACTGCCAATCCACTCTGGCAAATGCCTTTTCGGCATCGGTGCTGAGAAATGTGATTCTCTGACCGTGTGACAAGGCATATTGCTGTGCTTGAATGACTTGAAATGTGCTATCCGTGCAGGGGATTTTTTTTAAGAAAGAGTTGATGTTTTTATTGGTACCATTTTTGGGTGCATATGAGTTTTTGATCATTCATTATAACACTATAGCACGGTGACCAAAAAATTGGTTGTTTTAGCACAGTTTTTTTTATTTACTTTTACAGCGTTCACCTGAGGGGTTAGGTCATTTGACATTTATATAGAGCAGATCGTTACGGATGTGGCAATACCTAATATGTATACTTTTTCTCATTTATTTAAGCTTTACACAGTAATAGCATTTTGTAAACAAAAAAAATGATGTTTTAGTGTCTCCATAGTCTGAGAACCATAGCTTTTTTATTTTTTGACCGATTTTCTTAGTTAGGATCTCATTTTTTCAGGGATGAGGTCACAGTTTGATTTGTACTATTTTGGGTGGCATATGCCTTTTTGATCGCTTGGTGTTGCACTTTATGTGATGTTAGGTGACAAAAAATTTCTTTTTTTGACACATTTTTTTTTTTTTACGGTGTTAACCTGAGGGGTTAGGTCATGTGATATTTTTATAGAGCTGGTTGTTGCAGACATGGCGATACCTAATATGTGCACTTTTTTTTATTTATTTCACTTTAGCACAATAATAGCATTTTTGAAACAAAAAAATGATGTTTTAATGTCTCCATTTTCTGAGAGCTAAAGATTTTTTATTTTTTGACCAATTGACTTAGGTAGGGGCTCATTTTTTGAAGGATGAGGTGACGGTTTTATTGGTACCATTTTGTGGGACATACGCCTTTTTGATCACTTGGTGTTGCACTTTTTGGGATGTAAGGTGACAAAAATAGCTTTTTTGACACGTTTTTTTTTATCGTGTTTATCGGACAAGGTAGATCATGTGATATATTTATGGAGCCGGTCGTCATGGACGCGGCAATACCAAATATGTCTATTTTATTTATTTATTTCTATTTTAAAATAGATATTTTTTTTTTAGTACTTAATTGGGGATTTTTTTTTCACGTGAAACCTTTTTTTTTTTTTATAAAACACTTAATTTTTTTTTCTACTATTGATTTCTCCTGTAACTGGGGCTGACATTGTAGCGGTGGTGGTGGTCCAGTGGAGAGAAGAATTGCACAGGAATGAGCAGCAGTATAGTATCTGCCACGCCTCTGGATGGATAGTCAGTAGGAAGACACATGTGCAGAACAGCAGCAGCATCCAGCCGCAGTTCCCAGCAGTGCTTCTATGCGATTGAGCTCACACAATGCAGACTTGAGAAAGGGGCCATGCACCCCGAAACGCATCGTCAATAAAAGATCAATACTTCAAAAGTCAATTAAAGATCAATACTTTATCTTTGCCTCGGGTCGTGTTTCACGCCTACTACCACTGCTGAGGAGTGAGACATATATATATATACAGTGTCTTGCAAAAGTATTCACCCCCTTGACGTTTTTCATGTTTTGGTGCTTTACAACCTGGAATTAACATGGATTGTTTGAGGATTTGCATAATTTAATTTACAGAACACTTTTAAGATGTTTTTTTTTTATTGTGAAGCAAACAACAAATAGGACAAAATAACAGAAAAAGTCAATGTGCATAACTAATAACCCCCCTAAAGTCAATACTTTGTACAGCCACCTTTTGCGGCAATCACAGCTCCAAGTCACTTTGGATAAGTCTCTATGAGCCTGCCACATCTATTCACTGGGATTTTTGCCCATTCCTCCTTTTAAAACTGCTCCAGCTCCTTCAAGTTGGTTAGCGCTTGTGAACAGCAATCTTTAAGTCTGACCACAGATTTTCAATTTGATTGAGATCTGGGCTTTGACTAGGCCATTCCAACATATTTACATGTTTCCCCTTAAATCACTCAAATGTTGCTGGAAGGTGAATGTCCGTCCTAGCCTCAAATGACGCACAGAGTGCTACAGGTTTTGCTCAAGAATATCTCTGTATTTAGCACCATCCATCTTTCCCTCAACTTTGACCAGTTTCCCAGTCCCAGCTGCTGGTGTTCTGTGGGTGATGTGATGTGTTGAGTTTGCGCCAGACATAGCGTTTTCTTTGATGGTCGAAAAGTTCAATTTTATTATCATCAGACCAGAGCACCTTCCTCCATACATGTTGGGAGTCTCCCACATGTCTTTTCACAAACTCACAACGTGCCTTTTTGCTCAAAGGAATGGCTTTCTTCTGGCCACTCTGCCATAAAGCCCAACTCTATGGAGCGTACGGCTTATTGCCGTCCTATGTACAGATACTCCAGCCCTCCTTGCCCGGTCTGTGAGTTTTGGTGGGTGGCCGTCTCTTGGCAGGTTTGCTGTTGTGCCATGTTCTTTCCATTTGGTTATGACAGATTTGATGGTGCTCCTGGGGATCATTAAAGATTTGGATATTTTTTTATAGCCTAACCCTGACTTTTACTTCTCAACAACATTGTCCCTTACTTGTTTGGAGAGTTCCTTGGTCTTCATGGCAGTGTTTGGTTAGTGATGCCTCTTGCTTAGGTGTTGCAGCCTCTGGGGCCTTTCAAAAAAGGTGTGCATATGTAATGACAGATCATGTGACACTTAGATTGCACACAGGTGGACATCATTTCACTAATTATGTGACTTCTGAAGTGTATTGGGGGCGGAGCTTGCCAATGGCCGTGTGAGCAGCATGCGACTTGAGCTCCCGACCGTCTCCGGCTTACATTCAGTGACCAGGACGCCTACAGCACTTCTTACCTCATGAAGGGCAGGAGAAAAAGGTACTCTTTCACGCCGGCACCGGTAGAGAGAGACTCCGGAGCCATTGCACGTTTCTTCATAGCCCCCAGCCAGCCGAGCGGGAGCGCTTCAGGCGGCGTGTCTCCCAAGATGGCGGAGGTGATCAGCGGCGGGAAGCGCTCAGAGCCACTTACCACTGATACACAGCTAAGTACAACCTACTAAATCATCAAAAATGATGAAGCCAATGTGTGACAAAAAATATAACTACACCAAATAGACAAAGGGACACCAATGTAAAATAATCGCAAATTTTATTAAGTAATTAACATTACAAAGGACATGAAAGAATAATAATATTAGCAGCAGCAGTGCAGACAAGCGCTGCGACAAGCAGCTCATTTGCCAAATAGAGGGTATGCCTGATCCTAGTACAGGGGAATCTCCAAGAGGAACATAGATGCCGCATAAAGAAGGCAATATTGGAACAATCCCCACTAAGATGTAAAAAATCCCTGTTAAGTATGTGAGACTACACTAATATGAGGAAATATGAGGGCTGGCTACAAAGCACCTCCAACAAGAAACCCATAGGCAGTATTAGAACCAACATTAGTAGTAATAACAGGAGTAAAAAGACAGCAGCATATTACCTAAAATAGATGGGATCACAAGAGGATCCGACCCTGGATCGGCAAAGAGCGCACCCCAACGCACGTTTTGCTCCGCTTCTTCAAGGGGCGTGTGTAGTTGTACCCACTAACCATCTAACATATACCCTAGTTAATAGGAATCAGATCACCTGTGCACGGACCAGTAATTGTATACCGGGCGGGACCTAGCAAAGACTAGACCAATCAACGATGGCCGCGTCATCTCGCGAGGCAACGCAAGGATGACATCAGCCATCACATGACCCGCTAAAGCCAGGTAGAGGGATACATTGTGCAAGTCAGCAATAATCGCCTCATCTCGCGAGATCTCGGGAGATGACGCCGGCCATCACATGACCCACCAGAGCCAAGTAAGGCATACATCCTGCGAGGCTAAGAAAACGCGATTGCAAATAAAATCGCGATCACATGATGATGATATCCCTGTCTATCAACAATTGAATAGTGATCCAAAATGGCATATTGAAAGAAAAATACATAACATTTTAGAAATAGGTTTACGGGCATCCAATCACACCAATGTTATATTTATTGCCCAAAATACATAAAAATCTCATTAGCCCACCTGGAAGACCAATTGTGTCGGGCAGAGGCTCAATACTGAGTAATACCTAATTTTTCTTAGATAAAGTACTAAGTACATATGGGACTACAGAAAAATCATATATACAGGATACAACAGAGGTTTTAAATAAAATAACTGAGATTACGATTCCATCGAATGCCATAATGGTTTCCCTAGACATTGTGAGTTTATATACATCCACTAGACAGGATTTTGGTTTGGAAGTGGTTAAATAGGCATTGGCACTATCGGAATTTTCTGAGGGGTGTCAGGATTTTATCCTGAGCCTTTTGCACATTGTATTGACATGTAATTATGCTATGTTTGGTGCCAATTTTTATATGCAAATCGGGGGGACCACCATGGGTTGAACGTCACGCCTACGTACGCCAACGTGGCGGTCGCCTTCTTGGAGGAGACGTACATCTATGTATCGCACCACTTCAAACATATCTTGAGGTAGTGGCGATACATCTATGACATCTTCCTCATTTGGACTGGCACTGAGGATCAATTACTTTTTTTATTTTTTATTTCTGAATAAAATGAGGACATTAAATTTACTCTTGACTATTCAGCGGAGGAGATTCATTTTTTTGGATACAAAAATTACACTGAAAAACAGTAGGGTACATACAGATGTTTATGTCAAACCGATGGATAAAAATACTGTTCTCCGATACAATAGTGCCCATCCTAGGGCGATGGTGAAATTGTTGCCACTTAGCCAGTTCTTATGGGCTAAACGTATAGTGAGTGAATGAACAATTAGAACTAACATTAGCAAGAATGACTAAAGCTTTCAAAGATAAGGGTTTTCATAATTCAGTTTTAAATACACACCTAGCAACAAGATATACACAGAATGGACTTACTTAATACTTAATAAAAGAAGAAAAAATAAAAAACATTTCAATAGGATCCCTATAGTGACTACATACACTGAGAGTAGCCACAATATAAAGGCAATTGTGAATAAACACTGGCTCATTATAAAAAATGTACATAGTGAAATTGAGGAATTCAAGTCCCTCCCCCTTATGTCGTATAGAAAGACAAAAAACTTGAGAGATAAACTAGTTCTTGTTGACATTGGTCCACAAAAAATAGTGGGCCAAAGTTTTTTACAATGTAAAAAAATGGGATGTTTTCCGCGTTTAAAGAGGGCCTTTCATCTAGCAAAACATTGTCAACTAAGTATCATGATATATACATCGACGCCCAGGGATCTCACTTCACTTACTATTATCCTTGGGCACCGCTCCGTTCTTCTGCTATGCCCTCCGGTATGTTCGGTCACTTGGTTATAGTAGGAGGAGACTGCCCTTGTTCTCCTGGGCGTCTCCTTCTCCCAGGCTGTAGCGCTGGCCAATCGCAGCGCAGAGCTCACAGCCAGAAGAACGGAGCGGTGCCCAAGGATAATAGTAAGTGCAGTGAGATCTCTGGGCGCCGCTGTACAGATCATGACACTTAGTTCACAATGTTTTGCCAGATGAAAGGTCCTCTTTAAACTGTATTAATTGTCGTTACATGCAAAAGGGCGGTATTTTTATCCACCCTAGTACGACAAAAAATACAAGATTAAATTTTATTTAACTTGTGAGTCTACATATGTAATTTATGTTTTGTGGTGCTCATGTTGTTTATTATTTGTTGGAGAAACTACTTTGGACTTTAAGACACGTCTAAACCAACATAGATACACCATGCTGAAAAAAACACATGGATTTACCTGTATCAAAGCATTTCTCTGAACAGGGACATAGTGAGAGTAACGTGAAATGCATGTTAATTCATCATATTCCTATATCCCAGAAAGGGGACGATAGAGGTTTAAGGATAAAAAAATGTGAAATACAATGGATCACTAGATTTAATACTGTAAGACCGAATGGACTAAATGTAGATTTCAAACCCTGGAGTTACTCCTGATGATCCCCCTTTTGACATGCTATTTATTCTGTTATTTTTGTGTTTTTATCTATGGTGCAATTAAATTGATCAATATTTTTCTGAAAATATTTTCTCTTTCTTGCAAAAGAGTACGATGAGGAGCACCCCGGATGAGAAACCAGCATCGACCCCTCCTTTTTGGAATGTAGCAATATTATATTTTATATCTATGTCTATTATGAACAGTGGAAACAACTCTTTGTTTTTCCACTACTATAACTATAGTTACATTATGGAATTTTTTCTACCATGGGAGATTCAATATAGGATGTCTGATTATCATATACTCTTTTTACCTATAACCTATATTCTAATAGTGAAGTTGGGGATAGGAGCAACATGACATGATCAGGTGTCTAAAAATGGACGTTTGATCAGTATGAGGCCCGTTGTCATCTTGACACATGGAGCATAATTGCACTATTGGTCAGGGTTTAAGGCACCCAGTTTTTACTCTCTTTTTAATATTGGTCTGTTGTATACTAATTACGTCATATACAAAAGTGATAGGAGTTTGTGGTTTGCTGAGGCTGTGTTTGGTTTCTGTGATTCAGATACCGAGCAGCCTCAGCTTCCCTCGGACGTATCTCGGGCGCAGTGGAAGATGCGGCGAGCTATGGAAGAATCTCCCATTCACTATTACTTAGTCAATCTCACATCCTAGGTCTCCCTAAGATTTCTATATTTACTTTATCGTTTTTAATGGAACAGATGGAATAACATAGCCATCATTATGCAAATGGTTATGCTTGCAGTTCAAAGTGCGTTCCATGTATAGTGTGATCACATGGTTAAAAAATTTTGAGTCATGTGTGCGCTCCATTAAATGACGTAGCAATGTGTGTCACAGGCTTCGGTAGGAAGCGTTAACAAGGCTTGTGCATGCGCAGTACATGATACATGCCGCCGGAAACATGTGGATGAGGTCCATGCTGGTTAGTGTTTTCTTTATTGCTTTTATGTTTTTAACTTACACCTGGTATTGCACAGCTTTTTCTCATTTTTATAATTGTTGGCAATAATTTTGAATATATTTTGAAATATGGGCAGATGAAGGACATTTAATTATGTATTATGAACAATAGGAAGGACGTTGTTTACTATGATGTTTTGAGTATGGTTATTTATGCACAAATCGTGTTTTTGTTAATCATGTTACAGTATATGACAAATTATTGAATTGGATATATATATGTACACAGCACCATTATATTTTGGCACTGCTTGAGAAAGGTCCCAGTAAGAGGACAAAAACGTCGCGGTTTTTGGTGATTAAAGAACACTACTTTTAATTTACTGCTTTGGGAGTGCCGTGGAATTTTTTATTTTATTTACTGGATGGTGGTTCACTTCTACAGCCGCTGGCACACAACAACTATTTGACAGCAGTGCTGTTATTATTTGTACATTTGTGCATATTATTTGGAATATATATATACACATACCATGCCAATTCTGGTTGCAGAAAAACTAGAAACATTCAACTTCTATATCCAAAACTTCTACACTAGTGAAGTTCTTTTTTTTTTTTTTTTTTTACAATTTATCTGGTGGCGATGCAGAACTTGTAAGTATTCAAATACAAATCTAGAAGCTCAAAGTTTCATAATCCATTTTCTTCTTTAGGAATGTCAACTGTTTTTGGCCCACTTCATAGAAACTGCTTCCTACTTCTGCAACTCTCATTCATTTCATTAAAAAATTACCAAATGTGAGCACCAACATTATATTGATGGACAGCACTGGGCAATTATCAAAGTTGGTTTGTCAACTCAACATAACAGCCAGTTTTGGTTGACCTTTTTCATAAGTAGTTTTCATAATGACCACTAGATGTCAGCACAATATGCATACTCCCTTTGACTGGAAAAAGAACAGACTGTAGCAGCCTGATGTGGGACAATATCATCAGCAGTACTAGCAAGACATGTGTCACGGTAGGTGAGGGAAGGGAAGCAAACCAAATACAAAATAAGCAACAAAACACCAGGCTAGGCCCCAAAGCTAGTGAACAAGGAGATCTGAAACTCCAGATTACCATCTACCAAGACAGGGGGAGGTGGCAAAGGAGATGATTCAGCAGGTTCAACATACTTCTTCAACAAAGACCTGTGAAACACATTATGTATCTTTCAGGCCTGCGGAAGTTCCAGACGAAACGTAACCGGATTAACAATGGCCGAGATTTTGTAAGGACCAATAAATCTTGGGCCCAACTTCCAAGAAGGTACTTTCAACTTAATGTTCTTAGTGGACAACCACACCAAATCACCCACACACAGGTCCGGACCAGTCATATGTCTCTTGTCAGCCATCCGTTTATATCTTTCACCCAATTTTTTTTTATTTAGGTATACCAGAAGATTCAGTCCCAGAAAAAGTACCAAACTGAGGGTGAAAACCATATGCGCCAAAAAGTGGTGACTTATCACTGGGCTCCTGTCTACGTTTATTCAAGGCAAACTCAGCCAAGGACAAAAACCAAGACCACTCTTCCTGATTCTCTGCGACAAAACACCTCAAATAAGTCTCCAGGTTCTGGTTAGTGCACTCAGTTTGTCCATTCGACTGAGGATGGAAAGCCAAAGAGAAAGACAACTGAATACTCAGACAAGTACAAAACGCCTTCCAAAACCTGGAAACAAATTGCGTCCCCCTATCAGACACAACATCAGAAGGGATCCTGTGTAATTTCACAATGTTATCAACAAACACCTGAGCGAGAGTTTTAGCATTGGGCAGACCCGACAATGGTACAAAGTGAGCCATCTTACTGAAGCAGTGTAGTGTACGGGGGCTGTAATGCCCGTCACTACAGAAGGGTCACTTGTGTGCTGTCGTTTCCCCTTATTTATGGGGAGGTTGGTATAAGTCATCTTCATAAAATATAATGTAATGCTATGTACTGCCCTGTTACTGTAAAATGTGCATGTACAGGCCTGCTAAGGGTGTCATTCCAGCTCTGGGTCACTAGAGGGAGCTAGGGAGCCCTAGGTTATATAAGGCCCAGTCAGGGAGAGGAATAGGAGATTTAGACTGTGTTAGAGATCAGACTATGTCTGAGTTAAGTCCAGGCCTGGAGCTTGCAGACCAGGAGAGGGTATTGCAGTCCCTGTAATCGGGTTCCAGATCCAAGGAGAAGGTTCCCCTCCTGAGTTCATATATGCAGAAGCAGGAACACCACAGTTAACCAGCCTGAGGAAACTGAGAGAGACAGAGGCAAGTCCAGAAAAGCAAGAGGTACTAAAGATAACAGAGGAGGTACTTGATCATTATAAAACCAAGGATATAAGCCAGAGCTAGGGCATCGGGCCTTGGAGAAGAGTTTCTAAGTTCCAGGATCAGTCAGGAATAGAGTGCAAGCCGCCTGTACTGCAAGTCCTGTGTTTAACACTCTGAAGTCACCTTGCTATATATTGCCTGCATCAAATGTATTGAAACCAACTGTCTTCAAAGGAACTGCGCTTCCATCTGTGTCCATGTATGATGACTACTAAAGTTTGAGTTCTGTTTTAACATCACGTGATTCCTCAGTTATTCCTGCTATCAGCAAACGGCGTGCCACCGTTTAATTGGCACTGGCGTCACGAACATTACTTATCATCACCTGCCCTTGCAGAGAGTCAGCTGTCTCAGGTTAGTGGCCATGATTGCACTACAACACCCAGGAACATTTTTAAGCCTAACTTGAGTACGCTGCAGCTCTCTTTTGGCGTCACGAACAGGATACGCACGCTTTCTAGTGCAAGAAGCGTGAACTTTGTGCCTTATACAGTTACCCTGTGACCAAAGTGACAAATTGCCTGCTTATTTAAAGTGGACTTTGTGGACTGAAAAACATACCAAAACTGTCCCTAAAACCTCCAAAAAGCACTGTGCGGTGTTGCGCTATCAAGAGGAAGGAAATCGCCACATTGGAGTGTGGTTTTATGGACTTTTTACCATCCTGCTTGCTGTCAGTGAATAGACAGCGTTTCTTGCTAAAAGATGGCCGCTGAGCTTGCTGAATTTACTGCTGCGTCATCTTCATCCCGAAAAGGCGGGAAAAGTTGGCGCCTTTTTACTGAAAAAGCGGAAAAAGTTTCAAGGTCAGGCGCCACCGCCTGTCTGGACATTTGCATGTCTGCCAGCATGGACTCCGCCTTCCACATACTGGAATACCTGGGGGGCGGCCTCCCAGTGCAATGGGAGGATCTGGCTGAACTTATTGGCGCCACCCTGTCGCTCTCCGTAGAAGGATCGAGCATGTTGGAGAGTAAAGACTGCTCTGCTGAGATGTCTGCGCCTGAGCTATTGAAGACGGATGTCGTTGGTGTTGAGCCAGAGGAGGCTCCACCGGCCTACTCTCCGGGACCGGAGAGACCCGCCTGCCCGCCACTGGGGAAAGAACCGGAGCATTGCTATGGCTCTTGGAGAGATTTCTTTCAGCCCTCTTTCAAGTGGTCCGCATTAATGGCAGAGATCCGGGAGGCCGCTATAAAGAGGAATACTAAAACCAAAATATATTATGAAGAACTGACCAAGTCCATTTATGACCGTCATTCCAATACCCAACCCCGCCTGGAAAGGAGAAAGGGGTTGGTGCTGTCCTTTGACAAAACCCGTGGCTACGGGTTCATACAAGACCACATTACTGGCAGAGACTTGTTCATCAACCGGAGGTCTGTCAAGAGGTTACCTCCCTGAGCATCTGCATAACCTCCGCGAGGGAGAGGAGGTAGAATTCACCCCTGCCGAGAGCCTGCGAGGCCCATATGCGACTGCCATGACCCGTCCCAAGAAGGAACCGGAGGACTGGGAGGCAGAAGAGGACTATTCTGGCTGCGAGCGGGCACCTGAGCGCTCTCCAGAACCAGCCCATCATGCGTTCCAAGAGCGGGGCTCTTTCATTGGTCCTAATGTATTCTGGCAGCCAACCGTGTTGGAGAAATGGGTGAGTCCCTATCCGTCCCCCGAGCTGCCTCGCCGGGAGAGAACCATCCAAGACATGGAAAATTTAAAAGGACTTCGCGTTACCCTGGAGAATATCCGGAAGGGTAGGAGACCAGATGCGCCACCGGAGCCTGCAGCGGCCGCGTCCGACGCATCCTACACTATACCTGCGCCGGCGGCGCCAGCAGAGGACAGCGATTCGGAGACTGAAAGTATAGGTGACCAGATCGTCCGGCTGGAGGAAAAGTTGCGGGAGCTGCGCAAGATTGCCACCGCCAGGATCCAGACGCCGCCTAAGGAGGACGAGGTAAGGGTGCCTGTCACCACCCGTAAACCACCTTCTGCTAATATTGCTCCGTCAAGGCCCCAAAGAAGTCCCGCTAATCCTGTGACTTGCTGCACAGAGCCCACCGGACCGCTTGAGGCGGCGGTATCTAATCCAGCACAGCCTACTATAATTATGCCGGGACCGGTACGGTCCACAAGAGTCTTTACCCCTAGGCCTATGGGGCCAATACCTATTAGGGGTCCCTTCACTTTGCAGCTGCCCCCTGACACTGTAATGTGGGCACATCCACCTGTAGAGAACTACTACAGCCCTTATTTGCCAGCAGAGCTGGGCAACTATGATGCGCCCTTGTGAATTAGCCTGCTAGGCCGTTGATTTATTTTGCCAAGGGATGATTTTGAAAGTTTAACCCTTCCAGGACAGGAGTCCTTTGTTTCTGGTCCTTTGTTGCTGCTGCCAGTTTACCCACGGCTCAGTGGTAGTGGTCACCCACTGAAATAATAAAGTCAACAAAGCCAAGTTTGTTTCCAGGACCTCCTGCCTGCTTCTGCTATCACACACCAAGTTGTGCCTGTTCCGTTGTTGCACCTTTTACCCTTAACCCCCCTTTTCAGGTTGATCAGGGGTATTACAGCACTTGTTTTTAGATGTCATTTTTATTGTGCAACTGGATTCCAAGGATATGTGCCCAGTGATAGACTCAAAAGTACCTGAGCCTCTGAGATCTTTGTTTTTAAGGAAATGTGCCCAGAGATGGACTCCACCGCACGAGAGCCTCTGTGATTTATAAGAAAGGAACCTGGGTATGGACTCATATTTGTTCTTTGAGCCTCCAAGAACTTTTATACTGTTTTATCTTTTCTGCTGTTCTATTAAGGACAATTTGCACATATGGACTATCCTGGTAATAATGTTACGCTGTGCCAGGTCAGCGCCCCAGTTCCACTCACTATCCTGAGAGAAGAGAACGACGCCCCTTGTCACCACACTTCACCTTTGCCAATTGGACCTGATATGAATGTATATGCAGACGAATTACGTATATGTATGCCTGCATGTGTCTTTTTCTATTTCAGGTGAAAATTCCAGTTGGGCGGGCCCTGATGGAGTACGAGGTTGTACTCAGCTTAAAGCAGCGGAGTATGTAGTGTACGGGGGCTGTAATGCCCGTCACTACAGAAGGGTCACTTGTGTGCTGTCGTTTCCCCTTATTTATGGGGAGGTTGGTATAAGTCATCTTCATAAAATATAATGTAATGCTATGTACTGCCCTGTTACTGTAAAATGTGCATGTACAGGCCTGCTAAGGGTGTCATTCCAGCTCTGAATCACTAGAGGGAGCTAGGGAGCCCTAGGTTATATAAGGCCCAGTCAGGGAGAGGAATAGGAGATTTAGACTGTGTTAGAGATCAGACTATGTCTGAGTTAAGTCCAGACCTGGAGCTTGCAGACCAGGAGAGGGTATTGCAGTCCCTGTAATCGGGTTCCAGATCCAAGGAGAAGGTTCCCCTCCTGAGTTCATATATGCAGAAGCAGGAACACCACAGTTAACCAGCCTGAGGAAACTGAGAGAGACAGAGGCAAGTCCAGAAAAGCAAGAGGTACTAAAGATAACAGAGGAGGTACTTGATCATTATAAAACCAAGGATATAAGCCAGAGCTAGGGCATCGGGCCTTGGAGAAGAGTTTCTAAGTTCCAGGATCAGTCAGGAATAGAGTGCAAGCCGCCTGTACTGCAAGTCCTGTGTTTAACACTCTGAAGTCACCTTGCTATATATTGCCTGCATCAAATGTATTGAAACCAACTGTCTTCAAAGGAACTGCGCTTCCATCTGTGTCCATGTATGATGACTACTAAAGTTTGAGTTCTGTTTTAACATCACGTGATTCCTCAGTTATTCCTGCTATCAGCAAACGGCGTGCCACCGTTTAATTGGCACTGGCGTCACGAACATTACTTATCATCACCTGCCCTTGCAGAGAGTCAGCTGTCTCAGGTTAGTGGCCATGATTGCACTACAACACCCAGGAAAAATTTTAAGCCTAACTTGAGTACGCTGCAGCAGTCTACCACCAACAAAATCACAGTTTTCCCAGAGGAACTCGGTAAATCAGTGATGAAGTCCATGGACAAATGCATCCAAGGACGAGACGGGATGGACTAAGGAAGAAGAGAGCCTGAAGGCCGAATGTGAGCCACCTTAGCACGTGCACAGGTCTCACAAGCTGCTATATAGCCCTCAAAACATTGACGCAAACTGGGCCACCAGAATCTCCGGGAAATAAGATCCACCGTGGATCTACTCCCAGTTTGTCCTGCAAAGACAGTATCATGATGTTCCTTAAACACCTAGTGTCAAAGTTCAGAAGGAACAAACAACTTCCCTGAAGGACAGGAATCAGGTGCCTCACCTTGAGCCCCCAACACTTCCGCCTCTAGTTCAGGATAAAGAGCGGATACAACCACCCCATCAGCCAAAATCAGAGCGGGATCATCCGAATCCCCCCCCCCCCCCCCCCCCCCAGGAAAGCTACGTGACAAAGCATCCGCTTTGACATTTTTGAACCCAGGGCGATAGGTGACCACAAAATTAAATCTGGTAAAAAACAATGACCATCTGGCCTACCTAGGGTTTAGACACTTTGCTGATTGCCGGTAAGCCAGATTCTTATGGTCAGTAATTACCGTAATCGGATGAATCGCTCCTTCTAGCCAATGATACCATTCCTCAAAGGCCAATTTAATGGTCAACAACTCTCTATTCCCAACATCATAATTTCTTTCGGCAGCAGAAAGTTTCTTTGAGAAAAAAGCACACGGACGCCATTTGCTAGGAGAGGGACCCTGCGACAAAACTGCTCCAACTCCCACTTCTGACGCGTCAACCTCCACAATGAAGGGTTGAGACACCTCGGTTTGCATCAGAATGGGAGCGGAAGCAAAACATTCCTTTATAGCAGAAAAAGCCTGTAATGCTTCTTCCGACCAGACTGAGAAGTCCAGACCCTTCCTAGTCATATTAGTCAAAGGCTTGACAATAGTGGAATAATTCAGGATACATTTTCTGTAGTAATTAGTAAAACCCAAAAACCGCATCAGAGCTTTCTGATTCTCCGGCCGATCCCATTCCAGTACCGCACGGATCTTTTCAGGATCCATGCAAAAACCTGAGGGAGAAAGTAAGTACATGAGCAAATCCTTAAGGTGGAAGTGCTCATGCGCTGGAACCTAAGCCTAGCTGAAACTGTAGCAAACCTTCAGCTAGGGAGCTGGAGATAAGACGACCGGTTCCTAGTGCTAGGTGCAGGAACCATCATCTTCCTGAGGCCTAGCCGAAACATACAACAAAAGAGAAGAAGTAGGACTTAGCTTAAGACGGACGGGGAGCAGGAGATCCACCAAACACCAGCTGAGAACTCCAAAAGCAAATATAAACCGCAAGGGCTATAGTGAGAGGCGGGTATAAATAGCACCACTAAATATCTAATGAGCAGAACCTGTGGGGAGGTGGGATCCTGCCCAAAACCACAACAAAGAGAAACAGAACAATCTGTCAGATAGACTAATGTGCAGCAAGTCTGTCAGATTTTCTCAGGCCTCTCACAGGGCAGGGCGTGACAACATGTTAGTTGGAGGATACTGCTGATTTCAACAGGTTCTGCAGGCAAAAGTATGCGGAACCTCATGTCTGTCTTCATGAGAGGATTGGATAAGTAAGATTATTACTTTCCTGATCCTCCTTCCTTTTGCTCTTAAAGGGTTATCCCATGTAATGTAAAAAATGAAAATCTGACAACACATAGTACATGACAATCTCTTCCTAATAAAGTCAGAACCAGCCCTGTATCTCACCTGAATGCAGAAATCTCCCAATAAATAGCTGCAATTGTTCTGCCAGATTTATTTCAGGTTGGTAGCTCAAGAGGTGTGTCGTCCCAGGCGGTGTGTCCTTTCTGCTGCAGCTCTATCCCAGTCATGGTTTGGGGTATGGGGGGACGGGAGGTGTCCTTTCTACTGCAGTTCTCTCCCAATCACAGTTTGGGGGGTAGGTGGCCTTTCTGCTGCAGCTCTTTTCCAGTCGTGGTTTGGGGGGTGTCCATTCTACTGCAGCTCCCTCACAGCTCAAAGGACTCGTCCTTTCTGCTGCTGCTCTCTCCCTGTAACTGTTACATTGACACATTTTAATGAATAGCTCAGTGGCTATATAAAATGTTTAATTACATTCATTTGAAAAAGTATTCAGATCTAGATACTGGTG
This sequence comes from Bufo bufo, assembly GCF_905171765.1. Taxonomy (NCBI): domain Eukaryota; kingdom Metazoa; phylum Chordata; class Amphibia; order Anura; family Bufonidae; genus Bufo; species Bufo bufo. The sequence continues at coordinate 310,826,622 of NC_053394.1, forward strand.
TTAAAAATGCACATTCATGTTTTTTGGGACAACCCCTCAAATTAAACAAACAGCAACGACAAAACAGGAGATGCACTGGTGAAGGCTGGATAGCCACCTTTGTCACGGCTGCTAAAATATATTCTCAGGATTATTCTAGGTAATGTTTGTCTTTTATATGGATGGAAGGATAAAGATGACCTCCAATTACTTTTTGCTTTGTCAGTGAACCATATAACACACATACTAGGCTTGCTTTCTGAAAGGCGGCTCATGGCCAGGTGCAATGACAAAACATATGAGCAGACATCGCACACCTTCCTACATAAAGTAAAGAATGGCCCATACATTACCATGAACTAGTTTGTATCAATATAACGTATTCTAACTGCATATACTGTTAATCACTCCAAGAAAATGACAAAAGTGGTTAAGTGGCATTTACTAATGAGAGGGCACCTAAATTTTGGCATACATTTCGTCAAATTGTGTGCACCAGAGACATAACTGGCTTAAAGGGGTTTTCTGAGATTTTTTTAATGATGACCTATCATCTGGATAGAAAAAATTACAAATGGGAGAGCAGCACTGCTGACCCTTCCAGACCTCCGCTGGGAATGCACACGCCAGTCAGCAGCCGCAGATCCGCAATGGCTGTTTCATATCAATAGCACAAATACAAGGTTGACTGCAGCATATCCTCTATGATTTTTTTAATCAAAGTAACTCAAGCACTATTTTTGAACTTTGTACTTTTTGATGGACCCGCATTGAATAAAAAATCATGGAGGATATTTTGCCCTCAGCCTTGTTTTTGTGCTATCCTCTGGATAGGTCATCAGTATCTGATTTGTGGGGGTCCTACACCCAGGACCCCCGGCGGTCAGCTGTTTGAGAAGGCATCTCTGTTTTTCCTAGGCAAGTGACGACACGTTCATTGATCACGTGGCCTAGGAGCAGCTGAGCCCCATTCAAATTAATGGAGCTGAGCGTGGTACCAACTCCAGCCGCTATACAATGTAAAGCTTGCAATTTTCTCACTCCCATCAGTAGAAATGCATATTCTTGGACAAGAATAGGGCATGTTCTATAATTTACGGAATGGATGCAGACAGTAGACAGATGGTATACTGTATGCTGTCCACCAGGGGCAGATTAACCATGGACCTTACAGGGAAATTTCCCAGTGGGCTTACGCCAAGGAGGGCCGCCCAAGTCCTTCTGTCTGCTGCTGACCGGGTACATAATGAGCTCTCAGCGGTAACTAAAGCTGTGAAAATCATGTGTGTACTCATGTACCCAGCCAGTGACCGCACATGCCCTACTAAATTTTTCTTTTTTAGGATCATATACCCAACTAGTGTATCACTGATCCCCACCTGCCACTTAAAATATAAATGTATTGCACAAAGTCTAGAACCATCTGCTTGTCAAACACCAAATATTGTACACAGTATAACGTTTATGAGCGTATCATACATATACAAATAACGGGAAAAAAATAGAAAATAGAGGAAAAGACATTGGGGGCACTTATCAAAACTGGTGTAAAGGAAAAATGACTTGGTTGCCAATAACAACCACTCAGATTCCATATTTCATTTTTCAGAGTTCCTTTGGAAAATGAAAGGTGTAATCTGATTGATTGCTATGGGCAACTAAACCAGTTTTCCTTTACACCAGTTTTAATAAATCTCCCCCCATTGTTTATTGCCAAATACAAGAGGAAACAAAAGGAAACAAAAAAATGAAATATTCTGTTTTATAGTAGTAACACTATTTATTATATACATTTCCAAGCCTAGAATCTATGGAAAGTATCCTGGGTTGCAGTCCCAGACATCGACGTAGGAGAAGTGGATCAAAGCTCACTTTTTGATGCAAAACAATCTTCACTTTATTGCCATAAACAAAATACAGGCAGATGTGACGCATTTCGGATAAACTGCCTTTTTCAAACAAGCTTGTTTAGCCGAAACGCGTCGCATCTGCCTGTATTTTGTTTATGGTAATAAAGTGAAGATTGTTTTGTGTCAAAAAGTGAGCGCTGATCCACTTCTCCTACTTAAATCTATTAGATGTATCTCTGGGCATACATACAAACTAAAGGGAGTACCCACTTTAGTTCGTCAGGCTGTCAGTCATGGCTGCTTGACAACTACCTGTTTTTTTGCACATTTTCCACTAGGTGTCACTAAGCTTCCACTTTCAAATCATCATATGTTAAAGTGATAGCAATACAGGATCCCAAGTCATAAAGCAAGCTCAGCCAGGAGGAGGAATGAAGGAACCGGAGGCTTCAACAAAGAAGATAATCATTCTGGTCAAGAACATGGAGATCCAGAGTAGCCACAATCACTAATCAGTAGTTACCATGGGAAACACCATGTTTTATGAGGGGTTATGAGGCAGAGCTTTACTTTAATATGGTATTTCCAGCTGATTCTCAAGATGGTGGGACCCACATCTATCAGACATGTATGGCACATCCTCTTTAAGTAACATAAGCATATTTAAAACAGATTGAACTTCATTTTTAAAAAGGACCTGTTCTCCTGCCATGTCTGTTTTAGTAGGTACATGTACTTCCCATGAAAAAAAAATCATTCCAGAGAATATTTTCTCAGAACTCTACCCTGTATTGTCCCTCTGTTATTCCTCCTGGAAACGTATACATTATTAAGTGGGGGCTACCATACCATTTGTCTATAGGGTGTGTTTCTACAGTCTGATTTCTAAGAAAAAGTTTCTCCAAAACTGGCATTTTATGAGGAATACAAGTATTTACTGGAACAACATAAAAGGATATTTGATAGGTCTTGTTTAAAGGGAACCTGTCACCATGAAAATGCTGTGCAATCTGCATAAGGCCTCATGCACACAAACGTATTTTCTTTCCGTGTCCGTTCTGGGTTTTTTGCGGACCGTATGCGGAACCATTCATTTAGATGGGTCCGCAAAAAAACTGGAAGTTACTCCGTGTGCATAACGTTTACGTATGTCCGTGCCGCAACAAAATAGAACATCTCCTATTATTGTCCGCATTACGGACAAGGATAGGACTGTTCTATTAGGGGTCAGCTGTTCTGTTCCGCAAAATACGGAATGCACACGGACATCATCCGTATTTTTTGCGGACTGCAAAATACATATGGTTGTGTGCATTAGCCCTAAATCGTATTATAAACCAGGAGAAGCTTAACAGATTGATGTGCCATTTTATGGGAATTGAATTGGCAAAACTTGTAACTTATACATTGAAATTTCTGCTCATTCTGGGCTTTGAAGTCAAGGAGGCGGTCCTATCAGTGATTGACAGCTTTACCGCTATAATTGTGCATACAATCACTGATAGGACCACCTGTTCGACTTCAAAACCCGGAATGAACCGAAATTTAAAGGGAACCTCTCACCAGTACTATGCTGCCCTCGCTGAGGGCATCATAGTGTAGTGCATACACCCGCTGATTTCAGCGGTCTGTTACTTCTGAGCCAGCAGTCAGTACTCCTATAGTACTGACATGCTGAACCCTGCAGCACGTGCCAATGAGGGTGCTGGCACACAGTGCAGTTCTGACATGCATTCAGGATGCAGTTTTTTATTGTAGCTAGCTGAAATTAATTTAATCATTATACAGAATACCAGGGTTTAGCGAAAACTGAAAACTGCATCCTGAATGCATGTCAGGATGGTATCAATGAAAAGTACAGATCACCCCGCAAAAAATGAGTACTCATACAGCTCCGTACACATAACCCCCAAAAATTTATAGGGGTCCGAAAATGGCGCCGAAAAAAAAAAAAATCTTTTCAAGTTTTTGTTTCTTTTTAAGATTCAAAACGCAAGAAAAACGATGCATATGTGGTATCGCCAGATTTGTACTGACCTGGAGAATGAAGAGCACAAGTCAGTTTTGCCACATAGTGAACGCTGTAAAAAAAAAAAAAAAAACGCAAAACTGTGCCAGAATTTAAATTTTTTTCTACTTCCCACTACATCCTATGCAATATTAAATTGTGGCATTAGAAAGTACAACTTGTCCCACAAAAAAATATAAGCCCTCATACAGAACAGAAAAGTAAAACAGTTATGGCTCAGGTAGCCAACGAAGCATCAAAAACTGAAAATCACCTCATCAGGAAAGGGGTTGTGTCACTTCAGCAAGTGGCATGTATCATGTTGAGAAAGTTAATACAAGGCACTTACTAATGTATTGTGATTGTCCATATTGCCTCCCGTGCTGGCTTGATTCATTTTTCAATCACATTATACACTGCTTGTTTCTATGGTTACGACCACCCTACAATCCAGCAGTAGCGGTCATGCTTGCACACTACAGGATAAACCAGCGGCATCTCAGGTGGCCAGGACTGCAGGAGTGAGCATAGGCTGGCACTTTTTCCTATAGTGTGCAAGCATGGCCACCGCTGCTGGATTGCAGGGTGGTCGTAACCATGGAAACGAGCAGTGTATAATGTGATGGAAAAATGAAGCCAGCCAGCAAAGGAGACAATATGGACAATCACAATACATTAGTTAGTGCTTTATAATAACTTTCTCTGCATGATAAATGCCATTTAATGAAGTGAGACATCCCCTTTAACTAATCTTGGTCTTGTGTCAGACATGTTCAATGCAAGTTTTTAGCCCCTAAAGGCACATTTACACAGGCCGAGGAGCAGCCGATTGTCAGAAAGGAAGCGTTTCTTGACAACAGTTGGCAGCTCCTTAAGTGGAGGTGAAGCTCTGCGTTTACATTCTGCGATTATCTCCACAGTATGAGGGCTCGTTCACACGAACGTATTTTGCGTTCCGTATACGGGCCGTTTTCTGCGTTCCGCATACGGTCCATATAAGGAACCATTCATTTCAATGGTCGCTGTTTAGACTTGCTAGCTTTAACGATCATTTCACCTGATGAACGAGCATTTCACACATTCATTGGGTGATCGGCGTCACCTTTACACGGGCAAATTGCCGGGAACGACTCTTCGCAGGGACATGCGTTCCCGATTATCTGCCCGATTATCACCCCATCTAAATCTACCTTAACGTATAAATAACAATGTTTCCATTCACAGACAGCAACCAAAGCTCTTGAAAATAATGAAAAGTTGTAAAATGCTTTTCATACATTTACACAAAAAAACTGAAATCCCTTTAACAAGGCATTCCGGCTCTACTTGAGGTGCACATCAGCAAGCGATTACTCAGAACTAGGGATGAGCAAACTTAAAGTTCTGAAGTTCGAGTTCGGGTATATGGTGAATTGCGTTATGGATTCCGTTACCACGGCCATAGACTTTTATTATGACGGAATGCATAACGGAATGCCTCTAAAGGCATTCCATCATTGAATTGCGTTATGGTCTATGGTAACGGAATCCATAACACAGTTCACCATATACCCGAACTTCAAAACTTGAAGTTCGCTCATCCCTACTCAGAACCAGTACTTCTGTAAGGAGTTCAAAGGGTTGTCTCATTAAGACATCTCACCTAGAGATGAGCGACTTATTCTGCTGATTCGCCGAATTTTACAAAAACATACGCTTCGTGACGAATTACTTCGTCATGAAGCACATTTTTTTGTAAGTAGCAGGTGCAATGACAGGGAGCTGCTTTAGCACCGCCCCCGTCATTGTACCCCTCAGATGCCGCATTCATACATGATCGCGGCTAGAGATGAGCGAACCGCACGAAGTGGAATTCGATCCGAATTTCAGGATAAATTCGATTTGCCTAGAAGCCGAATTTCCTCGTGCTTCGTGTCAGCGAATCGATTTATCCTGAAATAGTATAAAAAACAAAAAAAAACTAACTTACTGCCTCCATCTGCTCGCGACGGGCCACCAGCCTCCATCTTGCTTGAAGATCTCAGCCGATATCCAGTGCGGCACGAGATCACCACACCAGCCGGTAACGTAATCTCGCGCCGCACGGGATTTCAGCCGAGATCTTCAAGCAAGATGGCGGCGGCCGGCCCGTCGCGAGCAAATGGAGGCAGTAAGTTTAGTTTAATAGTTTTTTTATTGTTCATTTTACACAGTTTTTAAACTCAGATGCCGCAATCATGTATGAACGCGGCATCTGAGGGGTACAATAACGGGGGGCGCTATCGCATCTCCCTCTCATTGCACCTGCTACTTACAAAAAAACGTGCTTCATGGCGAAGTAATTTGTCACAAAGCGAATTTATTGTTTTATGCAGCGAAGCAGCCGAATAGAATTTTGTTTAAAATTCGCTTATCTCTAATCACGGCATCTGAGTGTAGAAACAGTGTAAAATTACCAAATAAAAAAATAAATAAATCAAACTCACCGCCTCAATTTGTTCGCGATGGGCCAGCCGCCGCCATCTTGTTTGAAGATCTGGAGCGAAATCCCACGCAGCGCGAGATTACGTCATCACGCCAGCCAGCATGGTGACGTCATACGTCACCACGCACAGGATTTCGGCCCAGATTTTCAATCAAAATGGAGGCTGTTGGCCTGTCGCGAGCAAATGGAAGCAGTAAGTTTGAATTTTTTTGTGTTTTACACTATTTCAGGTTAAATTGATTCGCTGACACGAAGCACAAGGAAATTCGGCTTCTAGGTGAATCGAATTTATCCTTCCTCCATCTCTAATCTCATCCCTTCTCCACAGGATATTATATATGTGCATGATCACAAGAAAGCGGGCCTGTGCTCCCCAGTTGTAAGGATGAAAGACATATATGTGTGTCCGTCGCTCCATTGAACTCTATAGGACTGCCGGCGAGTACAAGGACTCGACTATCTCCTGCAGCCCCAGAGCTAAATGGAACGACAACATGCATGCGTGACAGCTTCTCCATTCAAACAGGGGGAGCAAAGACCCCTCTTCTTGTGATCTTCCGGGGCCCCAGCAGTCAGACCGTGTTGATCAGAGAACTCATCCCCAATCCATCCTTTAAAGTTCAAGACGCACCATAGGTGAACCTTCAGTTGAGTTCTTATTTTAAATGTAGACTGCAGGGGACGCTGCTGCTCAATATCAGGGGAGTAAAACATCTGGAAAATCCTGACTGTGTTTTATATGAAACAGGGACATTTTTCTCTTAAATTTTCATTTATTCATGGCTGCGTTACTTAATTTTATAGATTATTTTATAAAGTATTTTGAAAGTGTTACAGCATTACCACATTAACATGTTATTTCACCACACTTTTTAATAGTAATAAAGAGCGGAGCCAAACTATTCTGAGAAATAATAAAAAAAATGTAAGTCATTAATACTAATAGCATAACTGCTTGTTATCTGCATATCTGAGAGACTAAGTACTTGCTAAGTGTTCTCCTATTAGAAGTGTTCTAATTAACGCAAGCAAAAATGGCTTGTATTTCAATTGTAATTCCCCCAAGGTTCATGTAAGGTTAATACAGACCCTTTGCCTCTTTAAATGACATAACCTGACGTTTTGGTCCTATAGAATGGTTTCACATAGAGCATGAGTCACGTTAATGGAAAGGTTAAAGATTTTTTTTTTCTTTTAAGAAATATATCGCACTTAAATTAGTTTAGACAGCATGACATCAGAGAGTAATTAAGTTGGTTTTGGTTGGAATTCCGGTTCCAATTCCTGAGTTCAGGTTTGTAAAAGATTTCTGAGCACCTGCAAGACGCTGTGTGTGAAATATTTTCACTGGAAAGGATTCAAATCTTTAAAAAAAGGGTTTTACACAGAGGCAGAGCATTACGCCATTCTTCCTCTTTGGAAAAAAAACTCTCAGATTTAAACAAGACTCCTTCAAGTATTCAGACAGTTTTGAAGGAGAAAAGCGGGAGGTAAACTTTACCTTTCAGGAGCAAGTTCTTCACAGCTGCTCACTGGAGAAAAAAAGATTAGAGCAGAATTCATGTTAGTTTCCACTATGGGACTGGATAATAACATAAAGCAAACAGATTTTAAGAGGAAACTAAGAAGAAAGCTATTCTTGCTAACTCTGGGGTTTCATTTGGTTCATGTTTTTGTATGCCAGTTTGGTGGACTCTTTGCTTTTTTTCTTCTTTGTGATGTTCAAAGGAAAATCAGAACATGAAAATACTGAGATTTATCCCTTTACTGCTTTGGTATCTGACTTGGGACTATTTCGATTTAGTCCCTTTGGTGCTGGGCCTTTCTGAACAAGGACAAACCCATCCAGGAGCTAAAGTAGAGATTCCTGTAGCAGCAGTAAAAGAAAAGATCCCTCTACTGAAGCTCAACACAACTAAAGCTGGAAATGCTGGTCATGGAACTGGGCTTGCACAGGCTAGAAATAAGAGTCCTGTTCAAGAAAGGGTTCTTCAAGCGAAAAATGTTGAACCAAAGAAAGAAGCTTCAAAAAGACCTTCTCCAGAAAACAAGAATGGAAATACTGAAAATAAGCAACCTGCAGCGAAAATTGTGAACGCAAGGACATTACTCCTTGGTGGAAAGGCCTCGACCAAAATTGTCAATGTCCATGCAGATTCTGCTGGATTCAAACCAAAAAAGCCTTCAAACCCTATTCCTGAGAAGGAACAAAAGGACACTTTTAAGCATCCTCTCATCACTCCCCATGAGTACATGCTCTCACTATATAGAACTCTTTCTGATGCTGAAAGAAGAGGCATGAATGGGAGCCTGAAACTCGAAGCAGGTTTAGCGAACACTATCACCAGTTTTATAGACAAAGCTCAAGGTAAGAATCTGCCAGTTCCAAAAAGATTTTTTTGATCATATGTACCAGTAGAAACTGTAAAAGAATAAGATCAGTAAGAACCTGCACCATCCTCTTCTAGAACAGTGAATCTTGCATGACACCTGTTTTTTTTTCTCAACCATTTTTGATGCCTCAGTTCTAGGTAAAATGCATTTATCATGGTAGATACATAAGTTAGGTTCTTATCTTGAGTATAACTATACTAAAATAAGTTTAATTTGAAATTTGTATTTGTTGTTTGCTGAACACAAATAAGGTTAGTACTTGCTGTGAGACCAAGATCTGACTTTTCTGTGCACCTGTTAGAAAATTGAAAGCGTAAATGGCTCTTCTGTCATCTAATATACTTTGTTTCAAGTATATTTCTGGGGTTTGGGTTTTTCTATTTATGTGTATACAAAATGATTCTTCCATTTCAATATTTTAATCCGATAATTAAACTCCACCTCATTAGTTATTGATTTTATTATGTAATGGATTTTTTGAAAGATGGAGCTTTGAGACAAGTCATGTAAATCACATTTTTTTCAACAGTATATTGAAGAAACTTACTGAACTATTGATACTTTTCCTTAAAAGTATCTAGCATTTTTTCAAGTATGTGAAAATGTATCATCTCCATGAGCAGTCGGAGATGTAGAATTGTTAACATGGTGTAATCATCTAAATGTTGATTTATTATAATATAATTAGGAGCTTCAGGGTTATTCTGCACAGGAACTATGTGTGATTGTATAGCTTGACAGAAACCCACTCCTCGTCCAAGAGAAAATAAACAAATTGTCTGCTCCTCTAATGTAACAGACGTGTAGCAAAGAAAATAACTTCTGAAACAGACAAAACATTGTTCGAAAGCCTTAAAGACAACACTTTTCCCACATTTTGACTTTTTCACCATTTTTGTGAGGGTTCGCTATAAAAGACTTCAATAATGAAAGATTTTATTCCATAGTCTCTGTAGGATAATACAATCCATCATGCTTTTAATTAAAAATTGATTTTAGGCACTTCCCTAGCGAGTAGGACATGTTAAAACTCAATGGAGGCATTTTCAGCAAAGTATTATAGATTGCATATTATAAACACCTGTAGCTAATAAAGCGTCCAGCACTTTGGATCCTGCAGTGCAGTAAATCATGTGAATTTGCCCATTATATATGCTCTTAATCATAGCAGTGAAAACAAGCAAACAGATTCCACAAGATTTGTGCCCCATGTCTAGAGGAAATTGATATTCCAATAACAGCACATTATGACCATAAAGGCAAATGGACCATTTACTAATGACTGTATTTAATATCACAGTCTCAGTCTGTAGAAATGCCAAAAGTCAGCAATTTTAACATTTAAAACATGTAAGAGAACCTAGAGTAGTCATTGGGCAGTAAACAATGGAAACCATTAATGCTTAATATAATCCCACAGCTATTAAGTACAAATTGTTAAAAAAAAACATAAAACCATTTTACAAGTATAAAAATGTTTAAAATCTAAAAACTGATGTGTGTATGCAGTGAATGTGTCCTTGGTTATCCTTGTCCTTTCAGTGGAGCAACTGTAACAGCAGTAGCTAAAGTAAAAAAATATATAATCCAAATGTACTGAACAAGTTTTTTTTACAAAAATATATTTCAATGTTACCCTTGACTTTTTCAAGTCCTTTTGTCAAATAACCATTTAAACTGTGTCACAAATTAACATATTTTTTTCCTTTTTAAAGATGAACGAATGACAGTGACCAGAAGACAAAAATACGTATTTGATATCAGTGCTCTGGAGAAAGATGGTTTGCTGGGCGCAGAACTCCGTATCTTAAGAAAAAGACCTTTAGATCCTAAATTTCAGCTGTCTGGAAAATTTTTGCAAATAAAATTATATATTTGTCCAGCAAACAAGAAGCCGGCTACTCTCTTGGATTCTCGTGCTCTCAGCAATAGCGACACACCAAAGTGGGAGGTTTTTGATATCTGGAAACTTTTCAAAAACTTTAAAAACTCTGCTCAGTTGTGTTTTGAGCTAGAGGTGTTGGACAAGGGTAAACCTGTTGATTTAAAAACTGTGGGGTTTAACAGGACCGGTCGGCAGACTAATGAGAAGGCTATTTTTCTCGTCTTTGGTAGGACAAAGAAGAGAGATTTGTTTTTTAATGAAATTAAAGCCAGGTCTGGCCAAGACGATAAAACTGTCTATGAGTATTTATTCAACCAACGGAGGAAGAGAAGGGCACCATTTCCAGCGAGAAAGAGGCCAAATAAGAATTCAAAAGCCAGATGTAGCAAAAAGCCTCTTCATGTGAACTTCAAGGACATGGGGTGGGATGATTGGATTATTGCACCTTTGGAATATGAGGCATATCATTGTGAAGGTCTTTGTGAATTTCCTTTGAGATCTCACTTAGAACCAACAAACCATGCAGTAATCCAAACTTTGATGAACTCAATGGACCCAGAAACTACACCTCCTACATGCTGTGTTCCAACAAGGCTGAGTCCAATTAGCATACTATACATAGACTCGGCCAACAATGTGGTCTACAAGCAATATGAGGACATGGTTGTTGAGTCTTGTGGTTGCAGGTAGCAAGATTTCTTACAGCATATACATCTAAATATCTGACCCAAACAGGAGGAACATAGAACTGGGGTGCAGGAATATGACGCACTTTGAAAAAAATTACCACTGTACAATATCCATAAAAGACATATTGAACGATTATACCAAATTATGAAAATATAATAAATACATAAAACTTCTGAAATGGAAAAAAGAAACTTTGAAAGTAACTTTGCTAAGAATGGTGCACAAATACAAGAAATGAACCAATATCAAATCTGAACAATAAAGGAATATTTAAAGGTGATAATGGTCATGGTGTAAAGATGTTCTAGTTCAGTTTGTGTATGAAAAATGTACATAAAATATGAATAGCATAAAAAAATGTCTAAAGCAACTGACTTTCTTTAAATGTTTATGGCAAAAAAATCAAATAAAGTGTAAAAATGTACACTGTTTGCACCTTGTTATGCTACTCATTATTGAGAAATTATTTGAGTTGAAAAAAATCCCAAATTATTTCAGAACTTCAACAAGATGTAAAATGTACAGTATGTGTTTTCCAACCATTACATTGTAAAAGTAATGGTAATTGGAGATCATTCCTGAATGCAAATATTAAAGGGGTTGTCCCAAGAAAAATATTCAACATTTTTAAAACCAGCACCTGGATCTATATACTTTTGTAATTGCATGTAATTAAAAATTTTGTATAGCTACTGAGTTACTCTCTGAAATCTATCTGTATAGCTCCACCTGCTGTTTGCCCATTTTCTAAATTCTCTGTCCTGCTCACTGAGATTGACATGCATGTTTAGTTCCATCCTTCAACTGCCACCAGCTGCAGCAGAAAGGACACGACCCTGAGAAAGGACACGTTTCCCGAGCTGCCAGCTTGAAATAACTCTAGCAGGGCAATTGCATCAGTGAATGGAGACATATCTGGATCCATGTGAGGTAAAGGGCTGGTTCCAAGTTTGTTAGAAAGAGACTGTCATGTACTATAAGATATCCGATTTTCAGTTTTTGCATTACTCATAGGATAACCCCTTTAACTACAGTTGTTCTAAAACACATTGCAATGGGGAAAAGTCAATATCTTAATTTCCACTACATATGAATCTGTATTTTTACTTGAAAGTAGGTTTGAAATTTAGTGGATTTCTCACAATTTTGTATGAAAATTTGTGCTTATGAATGGTAAAACTTGGTTGTTGTCAATGTTGACAGTGCCAACAGAGCAAAAAAATAAATATTCTACTAAGTCTCAGGGCCAGACCATCTAGCTCAAATCTAAGTACCAATATTTGTCTTAAGCAGTCTTTGAGGTCTTGGACACAATTTGCTAATTTGATTAAGTGGTGCTCAGTTTTTTTTATTTTACACATCATGGTGTAAAAATGGTGTAAAAATGAAGTTGTCCAAAATCGGACATTAAATGTCACATGATTACATATAATGTAAACAATGTAATTACAGCAGCTCTGTAAGCGTTTTTATTCATATGCAAATGAGCAATTGAAGCACCAGGAGGCGGGACTGAATCATTTGAGCACTGACTTGTAACACCCCCTGTGCTCTGCACACTCCCCTCTCCCTGTGAATGACAGGGGTTAGACATCATCATGCTGAGAGCAGAGCTGTGTGCTAGGATCTACATATCATATACTCTATGTACTATAGCTTCACTACACAGAGATCTGCTCAGAAAGCTAATCTACATATTACTGCTTTATTCACGAGCACAATATATCATTATAAAGACACCAGTAATATGTGCTAGCTTGCAAGCATAGAAAATATAAAAAATAATATATATAATCATATTATAATAATAATAATAATAATAAGGCCTTACTATATTGAGAATAGTGTTTTTTTAGAAACCTGAAACCTATTACTGGTTTATTCATAGACAATATACAATTATAAAGAAATATTTATTCACTTTCTAAACAACATTATTCTCAATATGATAAAGATATAGACTTTTATTAGGAGTTGAAGGTGGAAGAAAAACAATATCTGAATAAATAAAAAAAAACTGGAAGTCTCCCAGGATTCAAACCTGAGATCTTTTCATGCAAAACCAAGCTCTTACTACAAAGCTATAGTCTTTCCATATAGAGATGCATGTTTTTTCTATGCTTATAAGCTAACATATATCACAGGTTTCTTTATAATCATATATTGGGCTTGTGAATAAAGCAGTAATATGTATATTAGCTTTCTGGGCAGATCTCTATGTGGTAAAGCTATATTACATAGAGTATATGATATTTACATGCTAGCACACAGCTCTACCCTCAGCCTAGTGTCTAGAGCTGTCAATCAAGGGGAGGGGAGTGTGCAGAGCACAAGGGGTGTTACAAAGTGCTCAAAGGATTCAGCCCCGCCTACTAGTGCTCAAATCTCTAATTTGCATATGAATAAAAACACAGATATCACTATGGTTGTTTAGCATACAGACAAAAGAAAGGTATCGTTTTAATGAGAATGATGAGCCCTACCAGGCAGTATGTCTGGTTTAATAGGGTTGATCCTGGTTACAGAGCCATTTTAAAGGAGTTTTCTGGGACTAACATACTGATGTCCTATCCATACCAATATGAGATTGGTGGGAATCCGACAGCCCCACTGATCAGCTGTAGGTGGCAGCTGTAGGTTCTGGAAGTAAATAGTGTATGAAGCCAGAACACCACAGCTACGTACACTGTGTAGTGGCCATTATTGGGTACTGCAGCTCAGCTTCCATTCACTTTAATATAAGCATCGGCTACAGTGCCTGAGAATAGCCACTGCATAGTGTACAGATCTGTGATGTTCTAGCTCCGTATTTACTTTTACTTTTTTACTTTTTTTTGTGTGGAACCTCCTGGACCCGGGTGTCAGCCCCCAACCAATCTCTTATTGATGACCTATACTATGGAAAGGTCATCAATATATTGGTACAGAAAAACCCTTTTAATGGAACTGGACTGGGTATATGTTGTTTTCATCTGCTGTAAGTCTGGTTTTGTGTGATGGGGCCAGCCAAAAGTAGAAAGCCCTTATTCATTTTTTGCCTCAGCTAACTTAATAGTGGATACAAACTTTGCTGATTTTCACATTAAGTCCCAGTCCAACCGCTAGTCTAATGACTTGAACTGACAGTATAATAGATCCCTATGATTCTGTCATCAAGACAGCAGATCTGTGGTTGGGTCGAGACACTGAACCATAACAAGGGCCCGTAATATGCTTGTGCGAACTCCTATCCTAGCTTATATTTGAAAAGAACCACTACTCTTTATTAACAGGTGTGCAGAGTAAGGTAGGTGTCCATTAAAGGGGTTTCCAGGAGGAAAATATTGATGACCTATCCTCTGGATCTATATCTGATTGGTGGGGTTCTGGCACTGCCATGATCAGCTGTTTGAAGAGACCACGGTGCTCCATTTAGCACTGCGGTCTCTGCACAGAGCCATTCATTGTATAGCGGTCGTGCTTGGTAAAGCAGCCCCGGCCCATTCACTTAAATGAGACTAAGCTACTCCTAGGCTATGTGACCGATGTCACTAGCCCAGGAAGAGGCCTCTGCAAACAGTTGGTCAGCGGGGGTGCCAGGAGTCGGATCATCACTAATCAGAAAATGATCACCTATCCTGAGGATAGGACATAACTATTCTAGATCCAGAAAAAAATGTATTATAAGTAAACTGATACTCTAAGCACAAAAAGCATTGTAGATGCATGTATTGGATTGTTTAGAATTAGTTAACTTCATATATTTGTCTGAAAGAATAAAATAAATTATTGTAATATGCGGACACATAGGCTTACTCCATTAAGAGTCACTGTGGATCTTATGGTGTTTGTCACCCTTCTTAAGGAGATGAAAGCTTTGAGAAATGTAAAATCAAATGTAACAAAAGCATAAAAAAAATAATAAAAGAATAATTCAAGCTCACAGATAAAAGCAATTGACTTGTCAATAAACAATGTTATCGATTATGTCCACATATTTCAGTTGTATTGTTACTTAAAGCCTATTTCCTATTATTTCATCACTTGTAAAGATATGACTTAAAGGGCACCTATCAGCAGATTTGCACCTATGACACTGGCTAACCCGTAGTAAGTACACTTGGCAGCTGAAGACATCTGTGTTGGACCCATGTTCATATGTGCCCAAATTGCTGAGAAAAATGAAGTTTTAATATATGCAAATGATCCTCTAGAAGCAACGGCTTAGCGCTCTCTGCAATGGCAACGCCCCCGTTGCTCCTAGAGACTCATTTCCATATATAAAACATAATTTTTCTCAGCAATGCGGGCACATATGAACATTGGACCAACACAGATGTCTTCAGCTGCCAAGCACACATGTAACAGGTCAGCCAGTTTCATAGGTACAAATCTGCTGACAGAAGCCCTTTAAAGAGGATATGCCATGATTGATGTAAAAAATGAAAATCAGACATCCTATAGTACATGAAAATCTTTCATGTAGAATCAGTCCTGTAGCTCACATGGATTCATATCTCCCCCTATTAACCACTTCAGCCCCCATAGCTTAAACACCCTTAATGACCAGGCAAGTTTTTACACTTCTGCACTACACTACTTTCACGGTTTATTGCTCGGTCATGCAACTTACCACCCAAATGAATTTTACCTCCTTTTCTTCTCACTAATAGAGCTTTCATTTGGTGGTATTTCATTGCTGCTGACATTTTTACTTTTTTTGTTATTAATCGAAATTTAAAGATTTTTTTGCAAAAAAATGAAATTTTTCACTTTCAGTTGTAAAATTTTGCAAAAAAAAACGACATGCATATATAAATTTTTCTCTAAATTTATTGTTCTACATGTCTTTGATTAAAAAAAAATGTTTGGGTAAAAAAAAAATGGTTTGGGTAAAAGTTATAGCGTTTACAAACTATGGTACAAAAATGTGAATTTCCGCTTTTTGAAGCAGCTCTGACTTTCTGAGCATCTGTCATGTTTCCTGAGGTTCTACAATGCCCAGACAGTAGAAAAACCCCACAAATGACCCCATTTCGGAAAGTAGACACCCCAAGGTATTCGCTGATGGGCATACTGAGTTCATAGAACTTTTTATTTTTTGTCACAAGTTAGCAGAAAATGATGATTTTTTTTATTTTTTTTTCCTTACAAAGTCTTATATTCCACTAACTTGTGACGAAAAATAAAAAGTTCCATGAACTTACTATGCCCATCACGAAATACCTTGGGGTGTCTTCTTTCCAAAATGGGGTCACTTGTGGGGTAGTTATACTGCCCTGGCATTTTAGGGGCCCGAATGCGTGAGAAGTAGTTTGAAATCAAAATCTGTAAAAAAATGGCCGGTGAAATCCGAAAGGTGCTCTTTGGAATGTGGGCCCCTTTGCCCACCTAGGCTGCAAAAAAGTGTCACACATCTGGTATTGCCGTACTCAGGATAAGTTGGGCAATGTGTTTTGGGGTGTCATTTTACATATACCCATGCTGGGTGAGATAAATATCTCGGTCAAATGCCAACTTTGTATAAAAAAATGGGAAAAGTTGTTTTTTGCCAAGATATTTCTCTCACCCAGCATGGGTATATGTAAAAAGACACCCCAAAACACATTGCCCAACTTCTCCTGAGTACGGTGATACCAGATGTGTGACACTTTTTTGCAGCCTAGGTGGGCAAAGGGGCCCACCTTCCAAAGAGCACTTTTCGGATTTCACCGGCCATTTTTTACAGATTTTGATTTCAAACCACTTCTCACGCATTCGGGCCCCTAAAATGCCAGGGCAGTTTAACTACCCCACAAGTGACCCCATTTTGGAAAGAAGACACTCCAAGGTATTTCGTGATGGGCATAGTGAGTTCATGGAAGTTTTTATTTTTTGTCACAAGTTAGTGGAATATGAGACTTTGTAAGAAAAAAATAATAATAAAAAATCATCATTTTCCGCTAACTTGTGACAAAAAATAAAAAATTCTAGGAACTCGCCATTCCCCTCCCGGAATACTTTGGGTGTCTTCTTTCCAAAATGGGGTCACTTGTGGGGTAGTTATACTGCTCTGGCATTCTAGGGGCCCTAATGTGAGGTAAGTAGTTTGAAATCAAAATGTGTAAAAAATTACCTGTGAAATCCTAAAGGTGCTCTTTGGAATGTGGGCCCCTTTGCCCACCTAGGCTGAAAAAAAGTGTCACACATGTGGTATCGCCGTACTCAGGAGAAGTCTCCTTTCCGCTAACTTGGGACAAAAATTTCAATCTTTCATGGACTCAATATGCCCCTCACGGAATACCTTGGGGTGTCTTCTTTCCGAAATCGGGTCACATGTGGGGTATTTATACAGCCCTGGCATTTTAGGGGCCCTAAAGCGTGAGAAGAAGTCTGGAATAAAAATGTCTAAAAAATTTTACGCATTTGGATTCCGTGAGGGGTATGGGGAGTTCATGTGAGATTTTATTTTTTGACACAAGTTAGTGGAATATGAGACTTTGTAAGAAAAAAAAAAAAAGAAAAAAAACAACTATTTCCGCTAACTTGGGCCAAAAAAATGTCTGAATGGAGCCTTACAGGGGGGTGATTAATGACAGGGGGGTGATTAGGGAGTCTATATGGGGTGATCACCCCCCTGTCATTGATCACCCCCCTGTAAGGCTCCATTCAGACGTCCGTATGTTTTTTACGGATCCACGGATACATGGATCGGATCTGCAAAACACATACGGACATCTGAATGGAGCCTTATAGGGGGGTGATCAATGACAGGGGGGTGATCACCACATATAAACTCCCTGATCACCCCCCTGTCATTGATCACCCCCCTGTCATTGATCACCCCCCTGTAAGGCTCCATTCAGACGTCCGTATGTTTTTTACAGATCCATGGATCGGATCCGCAAAACACATACAGACGTCTGAATGGAGCCTTACAGGGGGGTGATCAATGACAGGGGGGTGATCAATGACAGGGGGGTGATCAGGGAGTCTATATGGGGTGATCACCCCCCTGTCATTGATCACCCCCCTGTAAGGCTCCATTCAGATGTCCGTATGTGTTTTGCGGATCCAATCCATGTATCCGTGGATCCGTAAAAAACATACGGACGTCTGAATGGAGCCTTACAGGGGGGTGATCAATGACAGGGGGGTGATCAATGACAGGGGGATGATTAGGGAGTCTATATGGGGTGATCACCCCCCTGTCATTGATCACCCCCCTATAAGGCTCCATTCAGATGTCCGTATGTGTTTTGCGGATCCGATCCATGTATCCGTGGATCCGTAAAAAACATACGGACGTCTGAATGGAGCCTTACAGGGGGGTGATCAATGACAGGGGGGTGATCAGGGAGTCTATATGGGGTGATCACCCCCCTGTAAGGCTCCATTCAGACGTCTGTATGTGTTTTGCGGATCCGATCCATGTATCCGTGGATTCGTAAAAAACATACGGACGTCTGAATGGAGCCTTACAGGGGGGTGATCAATGACAGGGGGGTGATCAATGACAGGTGGGTGATCAGGGAGTCTATATGGGGTGATCACCCCCCTATAAGGCTCCATTCAGATGTCCGTATGTGTTTTGCGGATCCGATCCATGTATCCGCGGATCCGTAAAAAACACTCGGACGTCTGAATGGAGCCTTACAGGGGGGTGATCAATGACAGGGGGGTGATCAATGACAGGGGGGTGATCAGGGAGTCTATATGGGGTGATCACCCCCCTATAAGGCTCCACTCAGATGTCCATATGTGTTTTGCGGATCCGTTCCATGTATCCGTGGATCCGTAAAAAACATACGGACGTCTGAATGGAGCCTTACAGGGGGGTGATCAATGACAGGGGGGTGATCAGGGGGTCTATATGGGGTGATCACCCCCCTGTAAGGCTCCATTCAGACGTCTGTATGTGTTTTGCTGATCCGATCCATGTATCCGTGGATCCGTAAAAAACATACGGACGTCTGAATGGAGCCTTACAGGGGGGTGATCAATGACAGGGGGGTGATCAATGACGGGGGGTGATCAGGGAGTCTATATGGGGTGATCAGGGGTTAATAAGGGGTTAATAAGTGACAGGGGGGGTGTAGTGTAGTGGTGTTTGGTGCTACTTATTACTGAGCTGCCTGTGTCCTCTGGTGGTCGATCCAAACAAAAGGGACCACCAGAGGACCAGGTAGCAGGTATATTAGACGCTGTTATCAAAACAGCATCTAATATACCTGTTAGGGGTTAAAAAAATCGCATCTCCAGTCTGCCAGCGAACGATCGCCGCTGGCAGGCTGGAGATTCACTCGCTTACCTTCCGATCCTCTGAACGCGCGCGCGTTCACAGGAAATCTCGCGTCTCGCGAGATGACGCATATATGCGTGACTCTGCGCTGAGCTGCCGCCTCCGGAACGCGATCCTGCATTAGGCGGTCCGGAGGCGGTTAATTGCTCAAATTGTTCTGCTAGATTCTCTTCAGGCTGACAGCTGAGGGGGCATGTCCTTTGTGCTGCAGCTCTCTTTTTTTTATCATAGCTCAAGGGATGTGTCTTTTCTAACTGCAGCTCTTTTCCTGTAACTGTAGCTTCTAACAGATAGGGCTGATGGCAGTTGAAGAATAGAACTGAGCATGTGTGACCACCTCAGTAGGAGGACATACCTACTATTAAAAAGATTCAACACCAGGGAGTAGCAGTATAATGAACTAAAGAGAATATCTCAAAACTGTAGCATTATTGTAACAGAAAGCAAATAGCAAAAGTAACTAGTTTTTCATCCTGATATATAATAAAATTCAATTTAATGGTGGCACAACCCCCTTAATCCTAAATTCACATCTTTGACACATTCTCTGTTCTTCTATTTTGGTCCTGCATATTTGCCGAAATCTGTGACAGACGCTGCACATTTAAAAAGCTGTATTTTTTGGTCTGTTAGGCTACTTTCACACTTGCGGCAGAGTGATCCGGTAAGCAGTTCCGTCGCCGGAACTGCCTGCCTTATCCGGCAAAACGTATGCCAACTGATGGCATTAGTAAGGCCTCTTTCACACTTGCGTTGTTGGGATCCGGCATGCACTTCCGTTGCCGGAGGTGCCTGCCGGATCCGTAACAACGCAAGTGTACTGAAAGCATTTGAAGACGGAACCGTCTTCCAAATGCTTTCAGTGTTACTATGGCACCCAGGACGCTATTAAAGTCCTGGCTGCCATAGTAGGAGCGGGGAGCGGGGGAGCGGTATACTTACAGTCCGTGCGGCTCCCCGGGCGCTCCAGAATGACGTCAGAGCGCCCCATGCGCATGGATGACGTGATCCATGTGATCACGTGATCCATGCGCTTGGGGCGCCCTGACGTCACTCTGGAGCGCCCGGGGAGCCGCACGGACGGTAAGTATACTGCTCCCCTGCTCCCCGCTACACTTACCATGGCTGTCAGGACTTTAGCGTCCCGGCAGCCATGGTAACTATTCAGAAAAAGCTAAACGTCGGGTCCGGCAATGCGCCGAAACGACGTTTAGCTTAAGGCCGGATCCGGATCAATGCCTTTCAATGGGCATTGATCCCGGATCCGGCCTTGCGGCAAGTCTTCAGGATTTTTGGCCGGAGCAAAAAGCGCAGCATGCTGCGGTATTTTCTCCGGCCAAAAAACGTTCCGTACCGGAACTGAAGACATCCTGATGCATCCTGAACGGATTACTCTCCATTCAGAATGCATTAGGATAATCCTGATCAGTATTCTTCCGGCATAGAGTCCCGACGACGGAACTCTATGCCGGAAGACAATAACGCAAGTGTGAAAGAGCCCTAAGACTGATCAGGATCCTGATCAGTCTTTAAAATGCCTGATCAGTCAAAAAAATGCATTGAAATGCCGGATCCGTCTTTCCGGTGTCATCCGGCAAAACGGATCCGGCATTTATTTTTTTCACCTTTTTTTTTTGCGGCACTAATACATTCCTATGGAATTTAGGCAAGTCTTCAGTTTTTTTTCGCCAGAGATAAAACCATAGCATGCTGCGGTTTTCTCTTTTGCCTGATCAGTCAAAATGACTGAACTGAAGACATCCTGATGCATCCTGAACGGATTACTCTCCATTCAGAATGCATGGGAATATACCTGATTAGTTCTTTACCGGCATTGAGCTCTTTTGACGGAACTCAGTGCCGGAAAAGAAAAACGCTAGTGTGAAAGTACCCTTACCATATTGTTTTTGCCCAGTCTGTGACCTCCATTGCAATGAAATCAAACACTAAAAGGATGAGTTTGAATTTCTAGCTTGCAGAGTGATTTCAGTGATTTTCCACTGTCATGTGAACTTTCCACACATGCTTGCATTGCTCTATTACTGAATGCAATAGAGGAATAAGCTGTGACCAGACACCACAGAGACTTATCTGCCATGGAACAAAGTATCAGGCATGTTCCATTTTGAAATTCATCATGCCCAATTCCCCTTTCCCCTCAACATCTACCGTCAGGGGTAGGTCAGGTGGCAACCATATACTTTAGAAGATCGGCTGATTCTGCCGACAACGTGGTATTTGTTTCCCGAATGTTTAACACCTAGATTGACCAGGACAGCTTACAAAACAAGTAGTTATCCCCTTATACTTCTTTCCTTTTTCCATTCAACTATGCAGGACTCCCAAAGAAACTCAAGCTAGTGGGTAAACTGAATGGACATGCCAAAACAGACGCACCATAGCAGAGAAGAGATTTGATACTGGAAATAGCAAAGTGTCCCAACACAAGAAAAATCTAATGAGCAATGCCCTTCAAAGAAGATCTCTCTGTATAATCTGCTGGCTTAGTTAAAGCGAACCTTTCACCAGGATTTCACTTAATAAACTATTACCAGTACCTTATAGATTATCCTCATTGTGTTTCAATGCATTCTTGTCCCGCTTTCCTGGGATGTATATTCATGAAAAAAACGACTTATAAAGTCCTCGTCTCCAGCTCCTGCAGTCACGTTAGAAGTCAAGGGGGTAGCCCTTCCCTCACTCCGGGCTGTAACTTCCCTGCCCTAACCCCTCCTCTAAGTAGTGTAACTGACACCCGGCTCAGTCGCCGGGACCGCGCTTGTACTGGCGGCGCATGCTCCGTCGGTCTCAGTAGCAGCGCGCCTGAAGAACAGAAGACAGGCAGGCATCAGGGACGGACGGCGCGTGCGCGATTCAGTTACAGCATCGCGCTTCAGTCCGCGCGATAGACGGGATCGCGCTGCTACTGAGACCGACGGCGCATGCGCCGCCAGTACAAGCGCGGTCCCGGCGACTGAGCCAGGTGTCAGTTACACTACTTAGAGGAGGGGTTAGGGCAGGGGAGTTACAGCCCGGAGTGAGGGAAGGGCTTCCCCCTTGACTTCTAGCGTGACTGCAGGAGCTGGAGACGAGGACTTTATAAGTCTTTTTTTTCATGAATATACATCCCAGGAAAGCGGGACAAGAATGCATTGAAACACAATGAGGATAATCTATAAGGTACTGGTAATAGTTTATTAAGTGAAATCCTGGTGAAAGGTTCGCTTTAAAGGGGTTATCCAGGTTCAGAGCTGAACCCGGACATATCCCCTTCTTCCCCCAATTAGCCCCCCTGATATGAGCATCAGTGCATTTCAAAATCCGATGCTCTCACTTGCCCTGCGCTGTATCGGGCAATGCTTTCTAGGACACAGGGCGCAAAATAAATCCCATTTTTCTAACAACCGTGTACATAGAGATTAAGGTATGCATAAGAAAACCACTGTCACCATTTCTTTCTTCTCCCTCCTGCCCTCCTTTATGCGTACAATATCTACAACTGTCACACAAACAGTGACTACAGAAATATTCATACCTCTAGCATTAGCTTCAAAATTAAGAGTGAACATATACCAATTTTAATTCCTCAAATTTGCTAAGTCTTGAGCACAATCAGAACTTTAACATTACTACAAAAACCATAAAGGGGTTCTCTGAGATTTTAATATAGATGGCCTATCATCAAGAACCTCCAAACCAACACGGAAATAGGCATCTTAACTGCAGATTTACGTCCACTGTGTAATGGACGGAGCTGATTACTGCAGTACTGCTCCCATTGAAGTGAATGCTGAAGTTACCAGCACTATCCACTACACAATGGATGTTGCTGTGTAGTTCCGATTCCACGAACAGCCGATCGGTGGGGTGCAGAGTGCTGGTCCGTCACCGATCTGATATTGATCTTGGGTATAGGCCATTAATCTAAAAATCCCAGAGAACCACTTTAAAGCTGGCAACAAGCATCATGAATAGAGATGGCCTTGCGGTTCGCCCAGCGGTCGTTTCACAACGAACTTTGCTCGTTCGAGATTCACCAAACATGCGAACATATGGCGATGATCCACCAGCGCCATATTCTTTTGCATTGTGCCGAACTTTGACCCATGACACATCCATCAGGTGGGACAGGACAGCCAATTGAGATGTTTCAGCACATGGAGACACCCCCACCCTATAAAAAAAACAGATCTGGCAGCCATTTTACATTTTGTGTTTTGCCAGTGTAGGGAGAGGTTGCTTTGCGGAGCAGGGACAGGCTGTTAGGGACACCAAACGCTAGCTAATAGGGCCACAAAAGTCCTTTTAAGGACTGGTATAGGTGTGTTATCGATAGGTGTGATATACTGAGGGGTGTAATATACTTATAATATACTTTCTAACATAGAAAGTATATTATAATGCATTTGCATTGTGCAGCAGTTGTGTGCGGTTCTGCTGCGATACCGCAGCTATATAGAGGGACAAACGCTATTGGAACAACTAATTGCAACGGGTGTGATTGAGGGGTGTGATATACCTTCTTCCACAAAATACTGATTGAGGGCTGCAATATACCTGTTGCCCCAAATAAACAGGGTGGTGTGATATAACTGTTGTGGCAAAAAAAATAATTGAGGGGTGTGATATACCTGCTTCAACAAAATACTGATGAAGGGGTTCGATATACCTGCTTCCACCAAATATTTATTGAGGGATGCGATATGCCTGCTTCCACAAAATACTGATTAAAGGGGTTTGATATACCTGCTTCCACCAAATATTGATTGAGGGGTGCGATATACCTGCTTCCACAAAATGCTGATTAAGGGGTTCAATATACCTGTTTCCACCAAATATTGATTAAGGCCTGCGATATACCTGCTCCCACAAAATACTGATTAAGGGGTTTGATATACCTGCATCCACAAAATACTGATTGAGGGCTGCGATATAACTGCTTCCTCAAAATACTTATTAAGGGGTTCGATATACCTGTTTCTACCAAATATTGATTAAGGGATGCAATATACCTGCTTCCACAAAATACCGATTAAGGGGTTTAATATACCTGTTTTCACCAAAAATTGATTGAGGGGTGCGATATACC
Organism: Bufo bufo; assembly: GCF_905171765.1. Lineage (NCBI taxonomy): Eukaryota > Metazoa > Chordata > Amphibia > Anura > Bufonidae > Bufo > Bufo bufo. The sequence continues at coordinate 310,851,241 of NC_053394.1, forward strand.
TGCTTGCCCAAAATACTGATTGAGGGGTTTGATATACCTGCTTCCACCAAATATTGATTATGGCCTGCGATATACCTGCTTCCACAAAATACTGAATAAGGGGTTTGATATACCTGTTTCCACCAAATATTGATTGAGGCCTACGATATACCTGTTTCCACAAAATACTGATTAAGGGGTTCGATATACCTGTTTCCATCAAACATTGATTGAGGCCTGCGATATGCCTGCTTCCACAAAATACTGATAAAGGGGTTTGATATTCCTGCTTCAACCAAATATTGATTGAGGCCTGCAATATACCTGCTTCCAAAAAATACTGATTAAGGGGTTCGATATACCTATTTCCACCAAATATTGATTGAGGCCTACGATATACCTGCTTCCACAAAATACCGATTAAGGGATTTGATATACCTGCTTCCACCATATATTGATTGAGGCCTGCGATATACCTGCTTCCACAAATACTGCTCTTCTCTAGGGACAGGGTCATTTTGAAAATGACAGGCAGAGGAAGAGGCTGGTGTTCCGCAGGGGTGGTATGGGTTGGGCAGGGGCACCAGGCCGGAGACTAAGTGGGAAGTTGGAGAAGGTGCGTGCGATTATTTCAAAGGGCGCACCAGAGTTGGTTGAGTGGCTCACTCAGCCTTCCGCTTCTGCACCCTCCTCATCCTCTGTATTTGCACCCTCCTCACTCTCTGCTGTGTGAACCCCCAAATACACCACCATCACCATAGTCCCTCCACTCGAGTCAGAGGAATTATTTTCCTATCCATTCCAAGACCTTATTGATGCAGAGCCATTCTTGACATCCGATGAGGAAGAGGAGGTAGCAACGGCCGCCACCTAGCGGTCTGACAACAGTACCCAGATCAGCCCAAAGAGGGAGCTCCCCGCTGTTGCTGCCTACTCCGAGATCTCAAATGTCAGTGGTGGTGAAGGTGACGATGATGACGTGTCGATGGATGTCACGTGTCGATGGATGTCACAAGAGAGGAAGAGGAGGGGCGTTCAGAGGGAGAGACGGAGCAGCAGAGAGGGAGGAGAAGGAGGAGAAGCAGGCAGAGCTCACAGGGCACAGTAGGAAAAAGCAGACTGCAAATGTATCTGGAGCGAGCCATCCACCATGCACAGTCACTTCTAGCGCTCCCAGGATGCTAGCACATGGCTCCGCAGTGTGGGCTTTTTTTTTATGTGTCAGCTGCTGACAATAGTGTTGCCATCTGCAGCCTGTGCTGTCAACGCATAAATCGCGGTAAGCTCAACACTCACCTAGGGACAACCGCCTTAAGAAGGCTCCTGGCCTCCCATCACAGCCCAGTGGGAGCAATGCCGTCAGAACCCACAAAGCCACACTCCCGGCGCTCCACGTCCTGTCTCTTCTCCTTCTCCTCTCTCCTCCCATTTGTCCTCCACTCCACCTTCCACCGTGCCGTCGTCGCGTTCATCTGGCAGAAGGCAGGCTTCCGTGGCCCAAATGTTTGAGCGTAAAAAGTTGATGACGCTGGAAAACCCTCTTGCCCAACGGCTGACTGCTGGCTTGTTGGAACTGCTAGCCCGCCAACTACTGCCATATAAAACTGGTGGACTCGGAGGCATTTAGAAAATTTGTGGCCATTGGCACACCGCAATGGAAGGTCCCCGGAAGGAAATATTTCTTCCAGAAGGGCATCCCAGAGCTATATGGCCACGTTCAGTGGCAAGTGAATATATCTCTGGCACACATTGTCGGTGCCAAGATACATCTGACCACAGACACGTGGTCTAGCAAACATGGGCAGGGAAGGTACATAACTTTTACTGCCCACTGGGTGAACCTTCTGACGGCCTTCAAGCATGTAACCCGTGGCTCCCGCCAAGGACTGCATGCAGGCCTGCCTCTTCTTCTCCTACTTCATCCTCTGTCTCCTCCTCGGCTACCGTTACCGCCTCTTCCGCTGCGCCCCCCAAGCTCCCCAGAACCTATTCGGTGTGCCAGGTGAGACATTGCCATGCTGTGCTGCTGCTGTTGTCCCTGGAAGCCAAGAGCCACACCGGTCCTGCACTGCTTTCAGCTCTGTGGTCACAGGCCGATCAGTGGCTAACCCCGCTCAATTTGACAGTTGGCAAAGTGGTGTGCGACAACGGTGCCAATTTGCTGAGTGCGCTGAAATAGGGCAAAATGACACACGTGCCGTGCATGGCACACGTCCTGAACTTAGTCGTGCAGCGATTTGTTGCCAAATACCCCGAGGTCCAGGAGGTCTTGAGGCAGGCCAGGGAAATCTCTGGCCATTTTAGAAGATCTTACACGGCCATGGCTCGCCTTGCTGACGTTCAGCGACGACACCACTTGCCCGTCGGACGTCTGATTTGTTACAGCCTCACGCGCTGGAACTCCACCTAGTACATGCTTGATAGACTGCTCCACCAGCGACGTGCCGTTAACGACTACCTGTACAAACTCTGCAGCAGGACAGGTTCTGGGGAGCTTGGTTTCTTTTCACCGCGCCAGTGACTGCTCATGCGCGACGCATGCAGACTTCTGCGACCATTTGATGAGATCACCAAACTGGTCAGTCAAAGCCAGGGCGCCATCAGTGACATCGTACCTTACGCCTTCTTTCTGGAGCGTGCATTGCGTTGTGTCATTGATCAAGCCATCAAGGATCAGGAGCTAGAAGATGAGGAAGTAGCAATGCTGAATGAATTCCCAGGGGGGGCTACTCCATCTGAGACAAGTCAGGAGAAGTCTGAAGAGGAGTCAGAGGAGGATGGTGGCTGGGGGGAGGAGGAGGAGCAAGAAGAGCAGGGTTTGAGGGGGACTTTAAACTTTTCTGGGATCCCTGGTGTTGTCCATGGCTGGGGGGAGGAGACCGAGGACGACATTCTCCTGGGCAATAAGCAGGAGCCAGGGTGCCCCACCGCTTCCAATTTAGTGCAAATGGGGGCCTTCATGCTCCAGTGTTTGAATAGGGACCCACGTATAAACAGCATAAAGGGCAAGGACCAGTACTGGGTGGCAACGTACTTAGACCCCCAGTACAAACACAAAATGGCGGACATGTTACCAGCATCACAGAGGGCTGTCAGAATGCAGCATTTCCAGGCCTTGCTGCGAGAGATGCTGCATTCTGTTGTTGCGGGCAGAGGAATTCCCACCCACAGCGAATCAGGTGCGGGTACCAATCCTACCGCACCTGCAAGAAGAGGGCGGTTTGAAGATGTGTTGGTCACTTCGGATATGAGATCATTCTTGCAGCCAACCCATCGACAGCCACCCTCCGGATCCAGCCTCAGGGAACCCCTAGACCGACAGGTGTCAGATTACATTGGGTTAACGGCCGAGGTGGGCACTCTGAGAAGCGAGGAACCTCTGGACTACTGGGTGTGCAGGCTTGACCTGTGGCCAGAGCTGGCACAATTTGCCATTGAACTCTTGGCTTGCTCTTCGTCAAGTGTCCTGTCCGAAAGGACGTTCAGCGCAGCAGGGGGGATCGTGACCGATAAGCGCACTCGCCTAGCTCACGACAGTGTGGACTACCTCACATTTCTAAAAATAACAGAAGCATGGATCTCGGAGGAATTTAACATCTGTGACAACCACGTGTAATTGAATTTCCTCATGCCAGCCCACACATATCCGCCACCACCCAGAACAAAGAATGGTCCTTGTCTTATGTATATACAGCGGCATAAAAGGCCTTTTCTGTTAGGTTAATGCCTAATTTTTGGGGCCTGTACTCCAGTGGCCTTAGTAACATTTTTATTCAGTGACCGCCTAATGTACCTCCAGTCACATAATCGCAAGTTCTTTTCCGTCAGGTGAATGCCTAATTTTTGTGGCCTGTACTGGCCTACAGTAAAATTTTTATCCAGTGACCGCTTAATGTACCTCGAGCCACATCATCACAAGTTATTTTTTGTCAGATGAATGCCTCATTTGTGGGGCCCGTACTCCAGTGGCCTACAGTAAATTTTTTATCCAGTGACTGCCTAATGTACCTCCAGCCACATCATCACAAGTTTTCTGTCAGGTTAATGCCTATTTTTTGGGGCTTGTACTGGCCTACAGTAAAAATTTTAAATAGTGACCGCCTAATGTACCTCCAGCCACATAATCACAAGTTCTTTTCTGTCAGGCGAATGCCTAATTTTTGGGGCCTGTACTCTAGTGGCCTACAGTAAAATTTTTATCCAGTGACCGCCTAATGTACCTCCAGCCACATAATCACAAGTTCTTTTCTGTCAGGTGAATGCCTAATTTTTGGGGCCTGTACTGGCCTACAGTAATTTTTTTATCCAGTGACCGCCTAATGTACCTCCAGTCACATAATCACAAGTTCTTTTCTGTCAGGTGAATGTCTAATGTTTGGGGCCTGTACTCCCGTGGCCTAAAATAAAAATTTTCTAGGCTCCAGCAAGGCACATTTTTGAGAGTTTCCCTTTAAGCCGCATAAAAATGGCCCCTGATTAAAATACATATTTTTTGGTGGGAATTTTTGCCAATGATCCCCCTCTGGTATGTCACTGTCCATGGTGTGGGACTGGCTGCAAATATGACATGAAAGTTTTTCAGGTTCGCCTGCCATTAAAGTGAAAGGGGCCCACCGCAAACACGCAGTTCGCGAACATTTGATCGCGAATGCGTGTTCACAAACTGATCATTAATCATTAATATTTCATTTTTAGTCCCACTAATGTGTGTATTTCTCCAAAGCTGAGTATGATCCCTCTTACTGGACTGTTCACAAGCTGAGAAGGTGCAGACATTTATGCCAAGAGGACTGGATATTGTTCACATTTTCATGAAAAATGTGTTGGCACACTGGCACAAAGGCAAATATATACAGGTTTACATTTCCTAAAATTTGTACAAATGTGCATTGCATTACTGAAAATTCTTGTAGTCAGTTATCTCTGTCAGTCCCATAGAGCTGAATGTCAAAAAGAAAATTTGTTTTTATTTAATTTTATCATTATAAGAAAAAAATATATAACACAAAAGAAAAAATATATAAATTAATAATATATAACCTCGTTAAGAACCACCTCTACCATCCCCCCCCCTCCCAGCCACCAGGAGCACAGCAAAAAATTCTCATTTAATATAGAGCACAGAAACCGACGCAACCCATGTAACCTCTCTTCTATCTTCAGAATCAAGGTCATTAAACCCAAAATTCCAAATATCAGCCTATGTACTGAGTCTGTTTTCAGATTTAAATAGTCTCACCTCTAATGTCATATAATATAACATATTTTTTTCCACATGAGGAGGGTAGGTACTGAATGCAACAGCCATTCTCTAGCAATAACTGCCCAAGCCAAAAAAGTAATTTATACATACAGGCAAGCAGGGATATACAGGGAGTGCAGAATTATTAGGCAAGTTGTATTTTTGAGGATTAATTTTATTATCGAACAACAACCATGTTCTCAATGAACCCAAAAAACTCATTAATATCAAAGCTGAATATTTTTGGAAGTAGTTTTTAGTTTGTTTTTAGTTTTAGCTATTTTAGGGGGATATCTGTGTGTGCAGGTGACTATTACTGTGCATAATTATTAGGCAACTTAACAAAAAACAAATATATACCCATTTCAATTATTTATTTTTACCAGTGAAACCAATATAACATCTCAACATTCACAAATATACATTTCTGACATTCAAAAACAAAACAAAAACAAATCAGTGACCAATATAGCCACCTTTCTTTGCAAGGACACTCAAAAGCCTGCCATCCATGGATTCTGTCAGTGTTTTGATCTGTTTACCATCAACATTGCGTGCAGCAGCAACCACAGCCTCCCAGACACTGTTCAGAGAGGTGTACTGTTTTCCCTCCTTGTAAATCTCACATTTGATGATGGACCACAGGTTCTCAATGGGGTTCAGATCAGGTGAACAAGGAGGCCATGTCATTAGATTTTCTTCTTTTATACCCTTTCTTGCCAGCCACGCTGTGGAGTACTTGGACGCGTGTGATGGAGCATTGTCCTGCATGAAAATCATGTTTTTCTTGAAGGATGCAGACTTCTTCCTGTACCACTGCTTGAAGAAGGTGTCTTCCAGAAACTGGCAGTAGGACTGGGAGTTGAGCTTGACTCCATCCTCAACCCGAAAAGGCCCCACAAGCTCATCTTTGATGATACCAGCCCAAACCAGTACTCCACCTCCACCTTGCTGGCGTCTGAGTCAGACTGGAGCTCTCTGCCCTTTACCAATCCAGCCACGGGCCCATCCATCTGGCCCATCAAGACTCACTCTCATTTCATCAGTCCATAAAACCTTAGAAAAATCAGTCTTGAGATATTTCTTGGTCCAGTCTTGACGTTTCAGCTTGTGTGTCTTGTTCAGTGGTGGTCGTCTTTCAGCCTTTCTTACCTTGGCCATGTCTCTGAGTATTGCACACCTTGTGCTTTTGGGCACTCCAGTGATGTTGCAGCTCTGAAATATGGCCAAACTGGTGGCAAGTGGCATCTTGGCAGCTGCACGCTTGACTTTTCTCAGTTCATGGGCAGTTATTTTGCGCCTTGGTTTTTCCACACGCTTCTTGCGACCCTGTTGACTATTTTGAATGAAACGCTTGATTGTTCGATGATCACGCTTCAGAAGCTTTGCAATTTTAAGAGTGCTGCATCCCTCTGCAAGATATCTCACTATTTTTGACTTTTCTGAGCCTGTCAAGTCCTTCTTTTGACCCATTTTGCCAAAGGAAAGGAAGTTGCCTAATAATTATGCACACCTAATATAGGGTGTTGATGTCATTAGACCACACCCCTTCTCATTACAGAGATGCACATCACCTAATATGCTCAATTGGTAGTAGGCTTTCGAGCCTATACAGCTTGGAGTAAGACAACATGCATAAAGAGGAGGATGTGGTCAAAATACTCATTTGCCTAATAATTCTGCACGCAGTGTAGATATAGAAATTCCAGACAAGTCACTTCTTTAAAACAGGGAGTATGGGCCTCATTTCTTGTGATTGGCAGGGACCCTAGTGGTCTGACGTCTGCCGATCAGACACATCTCTTACCCTGTGAACAGTTGTCGTAATGGGAGAACCCCTTTAAGACCAAAGGCTTATTCATTTGAGGCACACCATCTTTTCATTAAGAACTACAAGATTTTTCTTTTGATGTATTAAATTACAAAGAACATCCTACATTACAGCATATTAGCTGCTGCTCCAGCATGAGATCTTCTGATAAAAAAGATGCCTAGTAATCAAACCAACCAAAAAGAACATTTCGAACATAAGCCAACGGCAATACCTTGAAGCAGCTCCCAGGAGCCCAACTACTTTCTTGGACAAACACCATGAAACAAGAGCACATTGGAGATCCCATCAACAACAACTGTGGCTGTAGTGGTGTGACTGTCTGTTGATTCAATTCCTTGCTTTAGGTATACTGCATGCCTCAGTAAAGCCCAATCCTTTTCAAAATAGCTACTGTGCATCAAGTAACACATCGGTTTAATAGCTATGTGTAGCCTTCAGAGTATTTCTTGGCATTTTGTGATCTTTAGCGTTCATAGCTTGCCCTTAGAAAGGGAACTATTCCAAAAAAGCAGAACACAGCAAAGCAGATATGTGTGTTGTATTTGGCTTAAGCCAAGCTCTGAATTTGAAAATGCAAAGCGAACAGCATGTTACTCAAAACAATACATTTCTATTACCAAGTGAATATGATCCTAAACCTTGTGTACACTTCAACGTGTCTATGTCATTTCCTGCGTAAAAGGTACTTGTTTGTTCAAGAGATGTAGTAAACCTCTGTGAGGACCATATGAACTTAACCATGAGTAACATAAAAATCCCACGACACTAGCATAATAAAAGGTGTGAAAAGATATTGTTTTTCTAAGAACATGGGCAAAACTTATAAAAAATGTTTAAACTGAAAACAAATATATCCTGCCTCTTAAATTACTCTTTTTCCCAAACTATTTTATAATCTAGTAAATGGGGACAACTTAAATATATACAGATCTAATATACACATTTAAAATGTAATCAACAAAACGCCTGCAAAAATGCCCTATTAAGGTATGTTGCTGTAATAAAAAAAAAGTAATTCCCACAAATGATCTCCTTTTGTTTAGTCCAGAGTTGCTCCGGTGGACCAGTGGTGTCCACTCGACAGATGCTCATGGGTATTAACAGACACCATGTAAGGTTTTCTATTGACCGCAATGGAGCATAGTAACATAATTTGAAAGACTAAAAAAAATATACATCCATTCCGTTCTGCCTATTATACATCAAATTTGATCCAGACAAAGGCAAAAAAAAAACTCAAGAGGTAGAATCCAATTTTTCTCATCTTAAGACAAACAAATATCCTTCCCAACTCCAAATCAGAATAACTCCCTGGATCAACGGGCTTTCTCCAGTAGTATCTATAACTTGTAATATTATTATACTTAAGAAATGTATCCAGGCCCCTCTTGAACTCTTGGTAAGTTTAGTGAGTAAATTCACCATCACCACCTCCTCAGACAAAGAGCTCCATAATCTCACAGCTCTTACAGTAAAGAATCCTTTTCTATGTAAAAAAACAAACAAAAAACCTAATTTTGATAATTTTTCAGGGTTATGTAGTCGAGCACCAAAGTGCTCGGGTCCTCTGGCCGAACACATCGGGATGCTCGGGTGCTCTACCGAGCACCCAAGTATAATGGAAGTCAATGGGAGAACCCGAGCATTAAACCAGGCACCCCCTGCTCTGAAGAGGGGAGGGTGCCTGGTTCATTGGAAAAGGTCAGAAATTTATGGAAACACCACTGAAATAGTTCTGAAACAGCATGGGGAGGATGTCTGGATGCATCTTGGACTCCCAGGTCGCTGCTGGGAACGATGTTGTCCAAGTAGTACGCCACTTTTACAGACTGACAATAATACACACAAAACCAAAGATAAAATCGATTTTAGAGGAAAAATTGTTAGGAAAAAATTACAAGCAAGAGGCACTCCGATACAACCTGTATATCACATAATGGAGGGCCTCGTTCATATAGTGGTACAATTGTTCATGTAGTGGCACTCCTACACTCATAAAGCCTATGCACTAAGTGAAAGGGCTGCCAAAAATTACAAGGAAGTGGCACTCCAATACACCCTTTGTTACACATAAAGGAGGGCATCATACACACCCTTGAAAAATTATGATTGATGGCCTGCTGGTGACCCTCTAAAATATTTAGAGCAAGGGCCTGCTGATCTGACCAAGTAAAACATTAGGGGCGAGGGCCTGCTGCTGAGCTGACCCTCTAAAACATTATGGGTGAGGGTCTGCTGCTGAGCTGACTATCGAAAAAATTATGGTTGAGGGCCTGCTGCTGAGCTGACCCTCTAAAAAATTATATGCCAGGGCCTGCAGGTGAGCTGACCCTGTAAAACATTATATGTGTGGGCCTGCAGGTGAGCTGACCCTGTAAAAGATTGTAGGTGCGGGCCTACAGGTGAGCTGACCCTCTAAAAGTTTGTAGCCGAGGGCCTGCTGGTGAGCTGACCCTGTAAAACATTATATGTGAGGGCCTGCTGGTGATCTGACACTGTAAAAGATTTTAGGTGTGGGCCTGCTGGTGAGCTGACCCTGTAAAAGATTGTAGGTGAGGGCCTGCTTGTGAGCTGACCCTCTAAAAGGTTGTAGGTGAGGGCCTGCAGGTGAGCTGACCTTCTAAAACATTATATGCGGGGGCCTTCAGGTAAGCTGACCCTGTAAAAGATTGTAGGTTAGGGCCTGCTGGTGAGCTGACCCTCAAAAAATTTATACACGAGGGCCTGCAGCTGAGCTGATCCTGTAAAACATTATATGCGAAGGGCATATATGCGAGGGCATTATATGCGACGAATAAGCATGTTGATGTGATTGAAAAGGAGGAGGAGGAAGAGAAAAGGAAGATTCAACCATATACCCTTTGTGGTGGAAGGGGTGCATGGGAATACAGTGTATTCAGTACATTATAAACAACACATTTAAAGTGCCTTTATGTTCATCAGCTTTCCTCTGGTGGAGTCGAGAAGTCATGGTCAATCCAGGCCTTGTTCATTTTTATAAGAGTCAACCTGTCAGCATTTTCAGTTGACAGGCGGATACGCTTATCTGTTATAATGCCACCAGCAGCACTAAATACTCGCTCAGACAAAATGCTGGCGGCAGGGCAGGCCAGCACCTCCAAGGCGGAGAGCGCCAGTAGTTATAAGGCAATGAGGGATCATTGAGGATGCTGACACGGTCTGCTATGTACTTCTCCACCATCTTCCAAAATGTTTCCCTCCTTGTGACACTAGGCCGCGCATCAGGGTGAGGGTGCTGGCGGGTTGTCATGAAACTGTCCCGGGCTTTGGAGAGTGTTGCCCTGCCTCTGTTGGAACTGCTGTGTGTTCCTCTTGCCTCCTCTCCTCGGTTGGACAAGGAACTATGGACTCTGCCACCAGTGTTGTCAGATGGAAATTTTTGGAGCAATTTTTCAAAAAGGATCTTCTAGTATGGCACTGTTTTGCTCGTCCTCTCCACCAGAGGAATGATAGATGAGAAGTTCTCTTTGTAGCGGGTGTAGAGAAGGGTGAACAGCCAGTAATCCGTGTTGTCTAAAATGCGTATAACGCGCGGGTCGTGGGAAAGGCAGCCTAACATGAAGTCAGCCATGTGTGCCAGAGTACCAACAGGCAAGACTTCGCTTTTGTCATCAGGAGGATCACTCTCAATCTCCTCATCCTCTTCCTCCTCTTCTGCCCACCTACGCTGAACAGATGGAATTAAACTTCCATGGGTACTACCCTCTGTAGCGGAGGCAACCGTCTCCTGCTCCTCCTCCTCTTCATCGTCCAATTCGCGGTGAGAAGACGAACTGAGGGTGGTCTGGCTATCACCCTGTGTAATGTCTTCCACCATTTCCACCTCTTCCACATGCAAAGCGTCGTCCTTAATTGTGAGCAGCGAGCGTTTGAGTAGACACAGAAGTGGGATGGTTATGCTGATAATAGCGTTATTGATACTCACCATCTGTGTTGATTCCTCAAAGTTTCTTAAAATCTCACAGATGTCAGACATCCATGCCCACTCCTCGCTTGTAAATAGCGGAAGCTGACTGGAAAGGCGATGACCATGTTGCAGCTGGTATTCCACTACTGCCCTCTGCTGCTCGCAAAGCCTGGCCAACATGTGGAATGTCGAGATCCAGCGCGTTCTCACGTCGCACAACAGCCAGTGAGCTGGTGTCACGGCCTTTGGTGTGCGCTGTGACACTTATGCCACGCTTGCTGTTGCCTGTGGCAACGTGTTGCTGTTTCAGCATGCAGGGGCAGTGTCACGGCCGTTGTGGTGTGTGCCGTGACATGGTTGCCTTGCATGTTGTTGCCTGCGGCAACGTGTAGCTTTTTATGCTGATGTGTGCACTTCCCCTGTCAGTTATTTCCTCCTCTGTCTGGTGCTGGAGGGGTTAACCACCTTGTTGGCCGTGGTCACTAGGTGCTTCATCTTATCTGTGGCTAGAGGCCAGGGGTGAGTGGTACTCCAGCCATGGTGTGTGTTGGAGTTATGCTCCTGGTTTTCATGTTTCCATCTCCCAGAGTGAGGGCCTCCTAGTGGGACATCGAGGTCTCCAGTGATGTCTTCTCTCCCTTACATGTGTTGTATGTTTGGTGTGGGGTTATGATTTGGTATGTTGTAATGTCTAGCTTGGTGTTCCTTGTCTGGTATGTTCGGTGATATCTTCCAGCATGGTTGCTAGACTTCCTAGCCTGTATGCAGTGCCACCTGGGGCTGCCATGCACCTTAAGGCATGGGGGTCCTGGCGGAGTCTGGTGTGCTGGATACCTGTGTGAGTTGCTGTTACGGTGTCCTGTTTGGTGTTAGGGCTCCAGTAAGTATTCACGGGTTCCAGTCGTGGTGGCAGCGGCAGGTAAGTGTGTCGTCTTGTTTTCTTACCTGCCTGCATATTGTCTTTTCCTTTCCCTGCTTCTAGGCCTTTTGAGACTCCTGTTCTTCCGTGTCCTGGAAGAACAGGGCGCCTCTCCTCAGCTCCTTTGTGAGGGATTCTCAGGGTGACTCAGGGCCTTAGGTATCCAGAGTATGAGCCGTCCTACCATCCAGGTCCACTTATACGGTGAGGAGTTAGGGCTAGGTATAGGGATGCATTAGGAGGTGACCTGCTCCCTTATCCTTGTGTTCAGGCCTAGTTGCTTTCCTCTCCCCAGTCATCGTACGGTGGGGTTTTTTTCCCCATTCCCCACCTTGACAGCTGGTAATTTCAAGCCGGCTGAAGCTGTCGATGACTTGAGGAAATGTGCACACATGCGGCGCACCTTCACCAGTAGCTCAGTCAAATTGGGGTAGGTTTTGAGAAACCGCTGTACCACTAAGGTTAAGACGTGGGCTAGGCATGTGATGTGTGTGAGCTTGCCGAGCTCCAAAGCCGCCACCAAGTTACGCCCATTATCAGACACAACCATGCTGACACGGATGAAATTGCAGATAGCTGGAAGTTATGAATAAACGTCCAACTGGCTTGATCCCAAACTAAGGAGCATATAGGTGACCCCTATAAAACCCTAAGAGCTCACCCTGACTGCTCAGCACATACAAGGGTCTCAAAGGTAGGCGATTGTATGTCCCCGTACCTAAGACTTTGTGACACCTGAAAACCCTATAATAGTGAGGGGACACGACCACCGGCTCCCTGCACCTCATACAGAGGGAGTCAGGGTCACCTAAAATCAAGCCAGCAAGGAAACACAATACATGAAAGGACTTATCTGAACAAGCAGCAGCAGAAGAGTCCAGCAGTGAACGCTTCAATTCAGGAAGTAGTATAAACCGCAAAGTGAGGCAGTATGGGAGGGAATATAAAGGAAAGAGGATTAGTCTAAATAGGTGACACCTGGGAGAAGAAAATGAGATGATAAAGTGAAACCAAAACAAAGAACATCATGCAAGAGGTAGAGAAGGACGTCTGTCAGACCTTCTCACAGAAGTGGCGGTGACAGTACCCCTCCCTCTACGGGTGGACTCCGGACACTCAGAACCCACCTTCTCAGGATGAGACCTATGGAAAGCCTTGATGAGACAAGTGGCCTTAATGTCCGCCACTGGGACCCACATCCTCTCCTCAGGACCATAACCCTCCCAATGAACAAGGTACTGGAGAGAACTGCGGACAATGCGAGAATCCACAATCCTAGAGACCTGGAATTCAAGATTACCATCAACAAAAATCGGAGGAGGAGGCAAAGAGGAGGGTACAGTGGGTTGGACATAAGGTTTTAATAGGGACCTGTGAAAAACATTATGGATCTTCCAAGTCTGAGGAAGATCAAGACGGAAGGCAACGGGATTGATGACGGACAAGATCTTGTAAGGCCCAATAAACTTAGGACCCAACTTCCAGGAGGGAACTTTCAGTTTGATATTCTTTGTAGACAACCACACCAGATCACCCACATTCAGGTCCGGACCAGGCACACGTCTCTTATCCGCCACACGCTTATATCTCTCACTCATCCTCTTCAGATTACACTGAATCTTTTGCCAAATGAATGACAAAGATGAGGAAAATCTCTCCTCATCAGGTAAACCAGAAGACCCCTCTCCAGAGAATGTCCCAAACTGCGGATGAAACCCATATGCACAAAAAAATGGTGACTTATCAGAGGACTCCTGGCGACGGTTATTTAAAGCAAACTCAGCAAGGGACAAAAAAGAATACCAATCCTCCTGATTCTCCACCACAAAACAGTGCAGATATGTCTCCAGATTCTGATTGACGCGTTCGGTCTGACCATTCGACTGCGGATGAAAAGCAGAAGAAAATGACAACTGAATCCCCAAGCGAGAACAGAAGGCCTTCTGCCCCTATCAGAAACAATGTCTGAAGGAATGCCATGCAATTTAACAATGTGATCAACAAACGCTTGCGCCAACGTCTTAGCATTGGGTAACCCAGGAAAGGGAATGAAATGCGCCATTTTGCCAAAACGGTCCACTACCACCAGAATCACAGTCTTCCCCGAGGAACGAGGCAGGTCCGTAATGAAGTCCATGGACAGATGCGTCCAAGGACGGGAAGGAATGGGTAACGGGAGGAGAGAACACGATGGCCGTGAATGAGGGACCTTGGCACGAGCGCAGGTCTCGCAGGCTGCCACAAAACCCTCAACCGTCTTACGAAGAGCCGGCCACCAAAATCTCCGAGCAATGAGATCTACTGTGGCTCTACTCCCCGGGTGCCCAGCAAGGACAGTATCGTGGTGCTCCTTAAAAACCTTGTGTCGTAAAGCGAGAGGCACAAACAACCTCCCAGGAGGACAAAGATCAGGAGCCTCTGCCTGGGCGGCCTGAACCTCTGACTCCAAATCAGGATAAAGAGCAGAGACAACCACCCCTTTCGCCAAAATGGGACCTGGGTCTTCAAAGTTCCCCCCTCCCGGAAAACAACGTGACAGGGCATCCGCCTTCACATTTTTAACCCCAGGGCGGAACGTGACAACAAAATTAAACCTAGAAAAGAACAAAGACCATCTGGCCTGTCTCGGGTTCAGTCGCTTGGCTGATTCCAAGTAGGCCAGATTCTTATGGTCGGTAAACACAGTAATAGGATGTCTGGCTCCCTCTAACCAATGGCGCCATTCCTTAAAAGCTAATTTGATGGCCAACAACTCCCTATCTCCCACATCGTAATTTCTCTCTGCAGAGGAGAGTTTCCTTGAGAAAAAGGCACACGGTCGCCATTTGGCAGGAGAGGGACCCTGAGATAAGACCGCACTCACACCCACCTAAGAAGCGTGCACCTCAACAATAAAAGGTAGAGAGACATCAGGTTGTACCAAAATGGGAGCGGAAGCAAAACTCTCTTTGATACTAGAAAAGGCCTTAAGCGCATCTACCGACCAGGAGGAAAAATCTACCCCCTTTTTAGTCATATCAGTGAGTGGCTTAACAACAGAGGAATAATTCAAAATGAACTTTCTGTAATAATTGGCAAACCCAAAAACCGCATCAGCGCCTTTTGATTCTCAGGAAGCTCCCAATCAAGCACAGCGCGGACCTTCTCAGGGTCCATGCGAAAACCAGAAGCGGAGAGAAGAAAACCAAGAAATTGAATCTCCGGAACCGCAAACACACATTTTTCCAGTTTAGCGTACAATTTATTCTCCCGCAGAATGAGCAAAACCTGACGTAGGTGGTCCCTATGAGTTTTAAAATCAGGAGAAAAAATCAAAATGTCATCTAGATACACCAGTACAAATTTCCCCATTAAATGATAAAAAATGCTGTTCACAAAATGTTGGAAGACGGCCGGAGCATTCATCAAACCAAAGGGCATAACCAAATTCTCGAAATGACCCTCAGGGGTATTGAAGGCCGTCTTCCATTCGTCCCCTCCCCTGATCCTGACTAAGTTGTATGCCCCTCTTAAATCCAACTTAGAAAAAACTTTAGCCCCAACAATCTGGTTAAACAGGTCCGGGATCAGAGGAAGCCGATATGGGTCACGAATTGTGATACAGTTCAGCTCCCTGAAATCCAGACAAGGTCTTAAAGAACCATCTTTTTTCTTAACAAAAAAAAAAACAGCGGCAACAGGTGACTTCGAGGGTCAGATCTGTCCCTTTCTCAGGCTCTCAGAGATATAAGTATGCATAGCGACTCTTTCAGGTTGGGAGAGATTGTATAAATGTAATTTTGGCAGCTTGGCGCCTGGGATGAGATTAATAGGGCAATCGTACTCCCGGTGAGGGGGCAACTCCTGGACACCACTCTCGGAAAACGCATTCGAAAATTCAGAAAGAAAAGATGGTACAGTCTTGGTATAAACCTCTGAAAGAGACACCGTGAGGCAATTCTCTCTGCAAAACTCACTCCAACCCTTTATTTGCCTTGCTTGCCAATCAATGGTGGGGTTATGTTTAGTGAGCCAGGGTAGCCCCAACACTAGAGGAGTAGGTAATCCGCTTAGGACGAAACATGACATATCCTCAACATGAGCATCACCCACAGTCAAACGGATATTGTGAACTATGCCCTTTAACGATCTTTGAGAAAGTGGAGCGGAATCGATAGCAAAAACAGGTATATCCTTTTCCAAAGTGCAAACCTGGAAACCATGCGTTATAGCAAATTGATTATCAATGAGATTGACAGCTGCTCCACTATCTACAAAAATCTCACAAACAATGTTCTTGCTGTCTAGCGCCACCCTGGCAGGTAGGAGAAAATGGGAACTACAAGCGAACGGCAAACCTTCAATTTCAGCATCAACCTTGCCAATAGTAGCAAATGGAAAGTTTTTAGAGGGTTTTTTTTCTTTTTGTTTCTTTTTTATTACCCTCAGAAAACTCCATGAATCTCCTAGAGAGGCAAACATTAGCCAAATGATTTATACCCCCACAACAGAAACAAACCCTCCTCTGAGAGCCGAATCCTCTACTATCAGAGGCAAGCAAACCCAGCTGCATGGCCTCCTGCTCAGAGGGGATTGAGAGAGACTGAGACCCCTGTGTACTGAATGAGACAGCCCCACTGTCCTTGGGCTAAATATGACAGGAAGGAGTAGTCTCTCCTCTTTCTCTAAGAGGCCTGTCAATACGAACAGCTAGAGACATGGCAGACTCCAACGAGGCAGGTCTCTCATGAAAAGCAAATGCATCTTTCAATCCCTCCGAAAGACCATGGCAAAATTGACTTCGGAGTGCAGCATCGTTCCAACCAGTATCAGCTGCCCATCTCCGAAAATCAGAACAATATATCTCTGTGGACTGTTTACCCTGGCATAAAAGACGCAGTTTAGATTCAGCCAGAGCAATACGATCCGGGTCATCATATATCTGCCCCAGGGCTACAAAAAATTCATCCACCGATCGGAGGGGCCGTGCCCCCACCGGCAGCGAAAAGGCCCAAGACTGAGCGTTATCCCTGAGCAGCGGGATGATGATCCCCATCCTCTGCTCCTCATCACCAGAGGAATGGGGAAGTAGGCGAAAATGGAGTTTGCAAGCCTCTCTAAAGCGAACAAAATTCTCACTACCCCCGGAGAACGTATCCGGAAACGAGATCTTCGGCTCGGAACAAACTCCATGAACGCAAGCAGAAACGGTCACCTGAAACTGAGACACAGTTTTACGGAGATCTGCTACCTCCAGTGAAAGAACCTGCATGCGGTCAATCAAGGCTCTAACCGGATCCATGCTTAAGACGGTAATGGCGGTTAATAATGTCACGGATGAAGTTGCAGATAGCTGGAAGTTATGAATAAACGTCCGACTAGCTTGATCCCAAACTAAGGAGGATATAGGTGACCCCTATCAAAGCCTAAGAGCTCACCCTGACTGCCCAGCACATACAAGGCTTTGTGACACCTGAAAACCCTATAATAGTGAGGGGACACGACAACCGGCTCCCTGCACTTCATACGGAGGGAGTCAGGGTCACCTAGAATCAAGCCAGCAAGGAAACACAATACATGAAAGGACTTATCTGAACAAGCAGCGGCAGAAGAGTCCAGCAGTGAACACTTCAATCCAGGAAGTAGTATAAACCGCAAAGTGAGGCAGTATGGGAGGGAATATAAAGGAATGATGATTAGTCTAAATAGGTGACACCTGGGAGAAGAAAATGAGATGAGAAAGTGAAACCAAAACAAAGAACATCATGCAAGAGGTAGAGAAGGACGTCTGTCAGACCTTCTCACAGAAGTGGCGGTGACACATGCCTGGTTGTAGGTTGAGTGGTGAGGGCCGGTCTCTTATCCCCTGCCACAGCTCTGTAGCAGTGTGCTGTTTGTCCCCTAAGCATATCAGCTTCAGCGCGGCCTGTTGCCTCTTCCACACTGCAGTGTTATACTGCTTCCAGCTACCGACTGATGACTGACTAGTGCTGAAGGGGATAATTCGGAGGTGGAAGTGGAGGAGGAGGCGAATTGGGGGGTGGAGCCACTAAAGTAGGTGCTGGCGGAAACCCTGATCGATGTAGGCCCGCAATCCTTTGCGTCGGTAGCACCTGTGCCATCCCAGGGTACAAGTCGCTCCCGGCCTCCACAACATTCACCCAGTGTGCTGTCAGGGAAATGTAGCGTCCCTGGCCGAATGAACTTGTCCATGTGTCCGTGGTTAAGTGGACCTTCCCAGTAACTGCGTTGGTCAGGGCACGTGTGATGTTACAGGACACATGTTGGTGTAAGGCTGGCACGGCACACCTTCAAAAATAGTGGCGGCTGGGTACTGCGTAACGCGGGACGGCCGCCGACATCAGGCTGCTAAAGGCCTTAGTGTCCATAGGCCTAAATGGCAACATTTCCAGGGCCAGTTATTTGGAAAGCTGTGCATTTAGTGCTATAGCCTGTGAGTGGGTGGCTGGGTATTTGCGCTTGCGTTTAAATGCCTGGGGTAAGGACATTTGTATGCTGCGCTGGGACACGGAAGTGGATGTGGTCGCTGATGGTGCTTGCGAAGGTCCAAGTGCAGGGTGGGAGACATCCGGTTGCGGCAATTTTAGATTATCCAGCTCACCTTTGTACGCATGTCAAATAGCATTATCCCATAAAGGTCAGTGCACGGACTGGCGAGATGAGATCCAAGGCATAGCCAAGACAATAAACACGTCCAGCTCTTTTCAGTTAAAAGATTTTTCTTTGGTTCCTTTATTGAATACAGTACAAAAAATTTGTTTGTGCAGCAAGGGAATCCCACCTTCTAACATGGGTCTGCAGATTTTTTTTGTACCGTATTCAATAAAGGAACCAAAGAAAAATCTTTTAACTGAAAAGAGCTGGACGTGTTTATTGTCTGGGAGACATCCGGGCCTGTGCCTTCGACAGGGGATTGGTCAGCACGTAACACAGGGGACGAGGAGGCAGTGATGTGACCCACAGACACAGATTGTGGACCCAGGCGTTCGGCCCACCTATTACGGTGCTTTGATGGTATGTAGCGGATCATGCTGGTGGTGGTGAGGTTGCTAGTGTTCACAACCCTGCTCATTTTTGTATGGCACAGGTTGCAAATTACAATTCTTTTGTCGTCCGCACTTTCCTAAAAAAAGCGCCAGACTGCGGAACACCTACCCCTTGGCAAGGGAGATTTCCGCAAGGGGGTGCTCCAGGGAACAGCTGCAGGCCTGTTTGGTGTGGCCCGCCTTCTCCCTTTTGCCACCCACTGCCTCTTCCAGCCTGTTGCGGTGCAGCAGATCCCTCCCCCTCTGTACTGCTGTCCTCGCTCGGCTTTCCACCTTCCCAGGTTGGGTCAGTGACTTTATTGTCCACTACCTCCTCTTCCACTTCCTCACTATGCTCATCCTCCTGACTTTTTGACCTAGCCACTACCTCAGTGATTGACAACTGTCTCATCCTCTTCATCAACCTCTTGAGACAGTAATTGCTGTTATTGGCAACTGTGTCTCATCATCATCCACCTCATTAAACAGTAATTGCCGTTCCCCACCATCATCTTTTTGTGATTGTGGATGCTCAAGAGTTTGGGAATCAGAGGACAAGATCTGTCCCTCCACAAGCATGCTTTGTGAGAGGGCAAAATCAGGGAATGGCGCTGAAAAGAGCTCCTCGGAATATCCGAGTGTGGGGTCACTTGTTTACCCACACTCTGCATGGTGGGAGGAAGGAGGATCAGGGTGAGGATTGGGTTGAGCATGGCTACTGAGACTGGACTTGGTGGAAGACAGGGTGGTGTTTAACTGACTGGAAGCATTATCTGCTGCAATCCAACCGATCACCTGGTCGCACTGGTCTGACTTCAAGAGTGGTGTCCTGCGCCGCTCTGCAAACTGGGACATGAAGCTAGGTATCGTGGATGATTGTTTTTCTTGTGCTCTGGCAGCAGGCACAGTTTCACTGCGCCCAGGGACACGGCCTCTGCGTGCACCATCAGCATCACGGCCACTGCCCCGTCCCTTACTGCTCGCCTTCTTCATATTAAATGTTATATATCAGTGGTGCCCAACCATTTTTCGTCTGAGGGCCGCACTAGATTTGGTATAAATTTTGCGGGACGGAACCAGGTAGCTTTGCCAGAAAGAAATGCAAATGCTGTGAGGGGGCACGTGTGAGCATAACTACTGTGAAGAGGGCACATATCTGGGCATAACTACTGTGAGGGGGCACATATCTGGGCATAACTACTGTGAGGGGGCACATATCAGGGCATAACTACTGTGAAGAGGGCACATATCAGGGCATAACTACTGTGAGGGGGCACGCGTGAGCATTACTACTGTGAAGAGGGCACATATCTGGCATAACTACTGTGAGGGGGCACATGTCTGGGCATAACTACTGTGAGGGGGCACATAGGGTATAACTACTGTGAGGAGGGCACATATCAGGGCATAACTTCTGTGAGGGGGCACATATCTGGGCATAACTACTGTGATGGGGCACATATCTGGGCATAACTACTGTGAGGGGGCACATATCTGGGCATAGCTACTGTGAGGGGGCACATATCAGGGTATAACTACTGTGAAGAGGGCACATATCTGGGCATAACTACTTTGAGGGGGCACATATCTGGGCATAACTACTGTGAGGGGGCACATATCTGGGCATAACTACTGTGAGGGGGCATGTGTGAGCATTACGTCTGTGAAGAGGGCACATATCTTGTCATTATTACTGTGAGGGGGCATGTGATGTATACATGTGTGTAATGTATGTAGTGCAGTATGTGATTATTGCACACTGCACTACATACATTACACACATGTATACATCACATACTGCGCTGTCACCTTCTTCTGCAGGTCTACCTTGATGTCTGGTCTTTAGGCTTCAGTCAGATCCTCCACCGCCATGCTTGCGCCGTGTGCCCGAAACCACCAGGAGCTGGCCCCTCCTCCTTTCATCTCCCGCCGTCTTCTCCTACAGCAGGGCGCTCTATCGCTCCAGTGCCCGCCCAATCTTACCAATCAGAGGCGTAGGTAGAAATGACTGGGCCCCATAGCAAAAAAATTTATGGGCCCCCCTCCCGGATCTCCCACCCCCACATAGCTAACGGACCTCCCACCCCTTCTAGAGCTCCCACCCAAACACCCCTCCAGGACCTCCCACCCCAACATCCCCACACCCCTCCCTAGATCCCCCTAAGTGTCATCCACAGATCCCCCCTCAGTGTCATCCACAGATCCCGCCCTCAGCGTCATCCACAGATATCCCCCTCAGTGTCATCCACAGATATCCCACTCAGTGTCATCCACAGATATCCCCCTCAGTGTCATCCACAGATATCCCCCTCAGTGTCATCCACAGATATCCCCCTCAGTGTCATCCACAGATATCCCCCTCAGTGTCATCCACAGATATCCCCCTCAGTGTCATCCACAGATATCCCCCTCAGTGTCATCCACAGATATCCCCCTCAGTGTCATCCACAGATATCCCCCTCAGTGTCATCCACAGTATCCCCCTCAGTGTCATCCACAGATATCCCCCGCAGTGTCATCCACAGATATCCCCCTCAGTGTCGTCCACAGATATCCCACTCAGTGTCATCCACAGATATCCCCCTCAGTGTCATCCACAGGTATCCCCCTCAGTGTCACCCACAGATCCCCCCCTCAGTGTCATCCAAAGATTCCCCCCCTCAGTGTCATCCACAGATCCCCCCCCTCAGTGTCATCCACAGATCCCCCCCCCCCCCTCAGTGTCATCCACAGATCCCCCCGTCAGTGTCATCCACAGATCCCCCCTCAGTGTCATCCACAGATCCCCCCCTCAGTGTCATCCACAGATCCCCCCCCCCAGTGTCATCCACAGATATCCCCCTCAGTATCCTCCACAAATATCCCCCTCAGTGTCATCCACAGATCTCCTCCCCACCCAGAGCCACTTCCTAGCTAATTTATTCACTGCACTTGCCTCTGTATAATTGAAGAGAAGCGCTGTAATCTCGCACAGGCGCACTGGCAGAGGCCAGGAAGACGGTGCATGCGCACTTCGATGCCTCTGCCAGTGCGCCTGTGCGAGATTACGGCGCTTCTCTTCAATTTCACAGAGGCAAGTGCAGTGAATAAATTAGCTAGGAGGCGGCGCTGGGCGGGGAGATTGCAGGCACAGGCAGCATCGCTTTGCTGCCTGTGCCGTTCGCAGCACGCCCTGCGCTGATAAAGTCCTGTTACTGCGCGGGCCGCATGACGCGGCTTCGCGGGTCGCATTTGGCCCGTAGGCATCACTGTTATATATGATTGAAAGTCTGTCACACGTACAGTAGCGTATGATTTGGAAGTGTATGCGCAAACAAATTAAAAAAGGTATTTGGGATGTGGAAACGTCACACAGGAGATATCCCACAGATAATGTCAATGCTGTCACCAGCAGCTAATGAAAAATTACAGGGAATGTCACAGGTATTTGGGATGATGAAACGTTATACAGGAGAGGTACCACCGGTAATGTCACTGTCCGCAGCGTCTACGCAAAAAAGTACACTGTATGTCACCGATTTTTTAAGCTCACACATTATACTGCAGATGTGGCGCTGGTAATGTCACTGTCAGAAGCGGACACCGTCTATTGAGAAAGTACACTGCATGTCGCAGATACATTTTTTAAGCGCACACGTTACACTGCAGATGTGGCGCTGGTAATGTCACTGTCCGCAGCAGACACCGTCTATGGAAAAAGTACACTGTATGTCACAGATAAAAAAAATTAGCGCACACATTACACTGCAGATGTGGGGCTGGTTATGCCACTGTCAGAAGCGGACACCGTCTATTGAAAAAGTACACTGGATGTCACAGCTATTTTTTTCATGCGCACACTTTACACAGGAGATGTGGCGCAGCTAATGTCACTGTCCGCAGCGGACACCGTCTACGGAAAAAGTAAACTGGATGTCACAGATTTTTTGGGGATGCGCACACTTTACACTGGAGATGTGGCGCAGCTTATGTCGCTGTCTGCAGCGGCCTAACTATTGTACGCTATTTAGCGCTCGATCATCACTAGTAGTCCATCAATTTAATTTTGCATTGTGTATGTAGTGAAAAAAAAGTATTTACCGTTTCCTCAAAACCATACACAAGCAAATACCTTTTGATGTAAAATACTATGAGAACTAAAAAGACCAACCTACGAGGCACAGTACATGTAAATTGCACAGAAACTTCATGGACATGGCGTATTTAATATGGTCGCTATGTATTTTAATTCCAGAATACACATTGCATTTTTTTCCTGTGGTAGCACATGGTGGTGCTTTAACCTCTTCCAGACACAGGGCATACAGGAACGCCCTTATGTCCTGGTACTTAAGAAAACAGGGCGTACCTGTACGCCCTGTGTATTTCTGATCACCACCGCACGGCGGGCAGTGATCGGAACCCAGTGCCTGCTCAAATCATTGAGCAGGCACCTGGAGCAAATGCGCCGGGGGGTCCTGTGACCCCCCCGTGTAGGCGATCGCAGCAAACCGCAGGTCAATTCAGACCTGCGGTTTGCTGCGTTTCCGGGTTATTCGGGTCTCTGAGCAGTGCTTTAAGTGGGCCAAAAGAGGTGCCGGTACTCTATTAGGCGCCGGTGCTCCCCCCCCCTGCACATCAGACCCCCCCATCACACACATATATATTAGTTCCTCTATGTACCAGTACAGTACCCCCCCCACCACCGCACATTCGTTCCTCTCTGTACCAGTACCCCCCTGCACATCAGACCCCCCCCCCACTCATCACACACACACACATTAATTCCTCTCTGTACCAGTACCCCCCTGCCAGGTACTGGTACAGAGAGGAATTAATGTGTGTGTGTGTGTGTGTTGAGGGGGGGGTCTGATGTGCAGGGGGGTACTGGTTCAGAGAGGAACGAATGTGCGGTGGTGGGGGGGGGGGGGGGTACTGGTACATAGAGGAACTAATATATATGTGTGTGATGGGGGGTCTGATGTGCAGAGGGGTACTGGTACAGAGAGGCACTAATGTGTGGTGGTGGTGGGGGGGGGGGTACTGGTAAAGAGAGGAACTAATGTGTGTGATGAGGGGGGGGGGGGTCTGATGTGCAGGGGGGTACTGGTACAGAGAGGAACGAATGTGCGGTGGTGGGGGGGGGGGGGGGTCCTGGTACATAGAGGAACTAATATATATGTGTGTGATGGGGGGGTCTGATGTGCAGGGGCCCCCTACACATCAGACCCACCCATCAGACACATATATATTAGTTCCTCTATGTACCAGTACCCCCCCCCCCACCACCGCACATTCGTTCCTCTCTGTACCAGTACCCCCCTGCACATCAGACCCCCCCCCCTCATCACACACATTAATTCCTCTCTGTACCAGTACCCCCCTGCCAGGGGGGGGGGGGGTACTGGTACAGAGAGGAACTAATGTGTGTGGGGGGAGGGGGGTGCCTGTCACTCACCAGTACTCTTCAGAAGTTGGATTCCAAAGCAAAGTCGATGTTCTTTGCTGCACCGTCCGACTCCTGACTCCAAGGAGGACCAGTCACTGGTCGCCGCACTGATCGCTCCTCAGTCACAGGCGCGCGGGAAGGAGTTGACGTCACCTAACGTGAGGTCAACTCCCTGCCTGCGCCAGCCTGAGCCGTACTCTGCAACGACCCGCCCCCCTCCACTAGCTGCCCAGCCAACGACATTAGGGAGGAGATACTGCCAGCTCTCCGCTGCGCTCCGGAACCGGAAACCCACGTACTGGGCGCACGGAGAGGTGCTGGTACTCTCCAGGGCAATTTTTGGAAGTGGCGGTACTGAGTACCGCCGCGTTCCGGCCCACTTCAAGCACTGTCTCTAAGGACCCGATAACCCAGAACAGGATGGTGATCGATGGTATGTTTTTACCCCACCAATCACCATCCTTAGATCCTGAGTGGTGATGGTGACATCACCTCTCAGGATCGCCTCTGATTGGTAGGAGGGCGGGCCGGCGGGAGATTCAAATCATAGCAGCGCTCCTCTCCTCCTCCTTTTGTGTCCGGAGCCCGAGGAGAGAGGAGCGCTGCCTGCACGTGTGGAGCATCACCCCATCTGTGCCCCAGCACCCATCCTTGCCCCCAGGACCCGATCTGTGCCCCAGCACCTCCCATCTTATCTGCAGGTAATTAGGGAAAGTCTAGGGAAAGGTTGGGCTAGGCAGGGAAAATAAAGGGAAAGTTAGTGGTAAAAAAAAAGTTTTCTTGCATCACCCTAAGTAGGATGTCTGGGGTCCACAGCACAGCTGTGTGACCCTAGACCCCCTAGGGTTCTGCCGCTTGCCCCCCTGCCCCCCCTCCCCCCCCACAACTTTTTTGGGGCGCAGGCATTTTTTTTGTATGTGCGTACGCTGACTGTGGCCGGCACTCTTAGCGTCCAGCCACTGTTAGCGCATCGCACACCCCACCGCTGATCAACTTCGGACGGTTGATGGTTTTGAAATGTTTATTTTTATTTTTTTTCTAATTTTCCCCCTCTTTTTAGTTAGTCTTTTTTTTTTTTTCTGTTAGTTTTAGGGATAAGTACGCGAACACCCATGCCCCCACACACACGCACACTGAATAAAGATTTACACGCACGCACACACACACACCCCTATGGCCCGCCGGATGTTCTCGGCCTGAGGAGGCATACGCCCAGCTTGCCTCTGAGTCCGAGAGTCCTAGTGAGAACGAGGATGACCCCACTTTCCTGTTGTCATCCGCGTCCTCCTCATCATCTAGCGATGATGATGAGCCCCCAAGGCGGCGGAGACGCCGCCAGGCGGAGCAAGGGGACTGCCATGCTAGGGACCCTGTGGCCCACCCTAGTACGAGCAGCTCTGGGGCTCGTACTAGTTTTCCGGCCCACCAGTTAAATCCACCGGAGCCCCCTGCCGGTGAACTTGTCTGGTGTACCGCAGAGCGATTTGAGCCAGTGATTCCTGAGTTTGTAGGCCAATCAGGAATCCAGATTTCCACAGTGGGCTTCACTGAATATGACTTTTTTAGTCTTTTTTTCAGTGACCAACTGGTAAATCTAATGGTGGAGCAGACGAACCTGTACGCCCAACAGTTCGTTGCTCAACACCCGGGCTCCTTTTTGGCTAGGCCCGGTGGCTGGACCCCGGTCAGTGCAGCCGAGATGAGGACATTTTGGGGCCTCGTGCTGCACATGGGCCTAGTCAAGAAACCTAGTGTCAAGCATTACTGGAGTGGGGACGTGCTCTACCAGACCTCCCTTTACAGTACGGCCATGACACGTACCCGGTTTGAGGCCATCCGGAAATGCCTGCATTATTCAGATAATGCAGCATGTCCCCCCCATGTCCCCCCAATGCAGCATGTCCTGCCTATGACCGTCTGTATAAGATACGGCCGGTCATCGATCACTTTGGGGCCAAATTTGTACAGGCCTATGTACCTGGAAGGGAGGTTGCGGTTGATGAGTCTCTCATTACGTTCAAGGGGAGACTCATTTTCCGCCAGTATGTTCCCTCAAAGCGGGCGAGGTATAGCGTGAAGCTGTACAAACTTTGTGAGAGTATCTCAGGGTACACTTACAAGTTTTGTGTGTACGAGGGGCGAGATTCCCGTATTCAACCCCCAGAATGTCCCCCCACTCTGGGTGTTAGCGGGAAACTTGTTTGGGACCTTATGCACCCACTGCTAGATAAAGGTTATCACCTGTACGTGGATAATTTTTATACTAGTATCCCCTTATTCCAGTCCCTCGCCGCCAGATCCACGTCCGCTTGTGGGACCGTGCAGAAAAATCAAACCGTGCCCTTACCAGTTAAAACCTGTTGCTGGTCAGATATAAGGACAAGAGGGATGTCCTTGTACTGTCCACAATTCATAGTAACGGCATCACCCCTGTGCCTGTGCGAGGTACCACGGCAACGGTCCTCAAAAAAAGATTTTTTTTTCTCACCTTACATAACAAAAAGTTTAATAGCAAGCAATCAAAAAGTCATATAGCCCCCAAAATAGTACCAATAAAACCATCCTCTCATCCAGCAAAAAATGAGCCCCTACATAAGGTAATCGGCTGAAAAACAAACAAAAAAATGACTCTTAGACTTTAGAGATACAAAAAAAATGTTTGTATCAAAAAGGATAATATAGTGTAAAACCTAAATAATTGTAAAAAAGTTGACTTATTAGGTATCGCCGCGTCTGTAAGAATCTCCTCTATAAAAATACCCCATGACCCAACCCCCCAGATTAACACGGTAAAAAAAAGATGAAAAATGGTGCCAAAACAGCTATTTTTGGCACTTTTCCATTTCAATCCGTTTTTTCCAGTAACAAAGCAAGGGTTAACAACCAAACAAAACTTAATATTTATTACCCTGATACTGCAGTTTACAGAAACGCCACATTTGTGGTCGTAAACTGCTGTATCAGTAAAAGGCAGGGCGCAAAAGGAAAGGACCGACATGGTTTCTGGAAGGCCGATTTTGATGGCCTTTTTTATTGACACCATGTCCCTTTTGAAGCCCCCCTAATGCACCCCTAGAGTAGAAACTCCCTAAAAGTGACCCCATCTAAGAAACTACACCCCTCAAGGTATTCAAAACTGATTTTACAAACTTTATTCACCCTTTAGGTGTTCCTCAACGGTTAATGGCAAATGGAGATGAAATTTCAGAATTAAAATTTTTGGTAACCTTACCTCACAAAAATGTAATATAGAGCAACCAAAAATCATATGTACCCTAAAAATAGTCCCAACAAAACCACCACCTTATCCCGTAGTTTCCAAAATGGGGTCACTTTTAGGGAGTTTCTACTCCAGGGGTGCATCAGGGGGGTTGAAACAGGACACAGTGTAAATAAACCGGTCCATAAAAATCAGCCCTCCAAAAACCAAACGGCGCTCCTTTCCCTCTATGCCCCGCCGTGTGGCCGTACAGTAGTGTACGGCCACATATGGGGTGTTTATGTAAACAGCAGAGTCAGGGCAATAAAGATACAGTCTTGTTTGGCTGTTAACCCTTGCTTTGTTAGTGGAAAAAATGGGTTACAATGGGAAAATTTGGCAAAAAAATGAAATTCTCAAATTTCATCCCCATTTGCCAATAACTCTTGTGCAACACCTGAAGGGTTAACAAAGTTTGTAAAATCAGTTTTGAATACATTGAGGGGTGCAGTTTCTAGAATGGGGTCATTTTTGGGTGGTTTCTAATATAAGCCTCACAAAGTGACTTCAGAACTGAACTGGTCCCTAAAAATTGATTTTTTGAAGATTTCTGAAAAATTTCAAGATTTGCTTCCAAACTTCTAAGCCTTCTAAGATCCCCAAAATATAAAATATAATTCCCAAAATGATCCAAACATGAAGTAGACATATGGGGAATGTAAAGTAATAACTATTTTTGTAGGTAGTAGAGAAATTGAAACTTGGAAATTAGCAATTTTTTACAAATTTTTGGTAACTTTGGTATTTTTTTATAAATAAAAATAATTATTTTTGACTTCATTTTACCAGTGTCATGAAGTACAATATGTGACGAAAAAACAATCTCAGAATGGCCTGGATAAGTCAAAGCGTTTAAAAGTTATCACCACTTAAAGTGACACTGGTCAGATATGCAAAAAATGGCCTGGTCCTTAAGGTGAAATAAGGCTGTGTCCTTAAGGAGTTAAAGTCTTCATGAGTAGAACATCTGCAAGCTCCATTGGAAGCCACATCTCAAAAGATATTCAAAGTCACTTATCAAACTGGTGTAAAGAAGAACTGGCTTAGTTGCCCATAGCAACCAAGATTCGACCTTTCATTTTCCAAAGGAGCTATAAAAAATGAAAGGTGGAATCTGATTGGTTGCTATGGGCAACTAAGCCAGTTCTACTTTACACCAGTTTGATAAATCTCCCCCATTGTATTCTAAAAAAACTGCTTTTGTTTCTCCTATGGGGAAATATGGTGCGAAATGGTTCCAATGACAAACAATATTCACCTTATTAAGGACCAAAATGCACACAGTTGTTCGTTTGAGACCTTAATTGTCCCACTCAACCCTGCCCTAGAAATAGCTAAGAGCCATTGCAAAGTATTCCACTGCCTAGGACTAGGCAATGCGTTACATGGGCATCTATTCTTTTGAAAGAACTCCATGTGATACCATATTTTTTTCCCAGCAATCAGCTCTTAGGCCTCCTGCACATGAAAGTGTGCTGCCTGTTGCCGTATTGTGGGCCGCATTTGCGGATCCGCAATAGACGGGCGCCGTTCCGTGGGCATTCTGCATCCATTCAATTCAATGGGTCCGCAAATCCGGAGATGCAGAATGGTGTGGAACGGAAGCACGGAACGGAACCCTACGGAAGCACTACCGAGTGTTTCCGTGGGGTTTCGTCCCCTACTTCCATTCCGCAAAAAAGATAGAACATGTCCTATCTTTTTGCGGAACGGGCGGATCGCGGACCCATTAAAGTGAATGGGTCCACGATCCGCTGCGGCTGCCCCACGGTCGGTGTTCGAGCATTGTGGCCCGCAATTTGCTGGCTGCAGCACGGCCACGGGGAGCACACGTTCGTGTGCAAGAGACCTAATCCCCGGGGATTTCAGTTGTTGGATTTGTGGCTGATTTGTGGATCAGCTGGTCTTCGTTTAGAGGCTAGGTCAGACAGGAGCAGTGGCGTACATACAGGGGTCGCAGGGGTCGCACTTGCGACCGGGCCCGGCACTCCAGGGGGCCCGACCGCCTGTGGACCCGCCCTGCAGTAGAGCTGTGCCTGTATATCCCGGGTGGCCGGCCCGGGGCCCGCCCCCCAGTGTTGAGTTTCCTTGCTGCCAGCCCTACCCTCCCTTGAGTCTCCTCCCCGGCCGGCGGTGCGGAGTGCCGGACATGACGTTGAGATGCAGGGACAGGGAGAAGGCGCCGGAAAAGAAAGGGAGAGGGAGAGCGCTGCGCAAAGAAGCCGGTCCGGCTTTCAGAGTGAGTGAGGTCTGATGGGGGCTGAGAGTTGGGCAATGTATGTAAAGTTATGACTGGTGACTTGTGCTATGAAGTAATGTTTTTTTTTCTGTTGTCTTGGGGTGCAGCTCTTTTGTGTAGGCACTTCTATTGAGCTTCTAGTAGGCTACATATGTATTATATAGACTAGTAGCTCAGAATTGCACCAATATCCATTTACTATTACTGCCAGAACATGTTGGATGTAGTAGTTTCAGCCCAACTGGGCAGTCAGAGGTTGTAGGCTACAGAAATATAGCAGAGTTAGTTATAAAGCCATTGATAGGCCAATGAAGTATTTTACCATATGAAGGCAAAAGAAATCCATGACAAAACCAGCACTGCTACATAATGTAGCAGAGCTGGTTTTACGTGGGAATACCGTGGGTTATACCGAATATCATCCTCTTGTATACAGTATAATATATATATATATATCACATACGCACACACACGCGCGCGGCGGTGGGTTGGGGGGGCGTCAACGGGGAGGGGGCCCCATGGATCAGTTTCGCACCAGGGCCCCATGGATTGTGTGTACGCCACTGGACAGGAGAATTCCATTATGCTGTATTTTTCACTACTTGCTTTAACACATTGAAATAAAGGAAACAATAACATGGGTTATGGAACATAACATTATAATTTGATCCAGCCTTTCCATTATAAAAGACATGAAGTGAGTACAGGTTAGAAAAATTCACTAATCTTTAACACACAAGTGTAATGGATTCGGCATATTTTTTGAGGTATGTATTTGTTATGACCAGCAGTTTTACTCCTGTTGTATTGTCTTCCCCTGTGTATTTGGGCTAATTTGCACAAGCGTATGAATGGGTCCGCATCTGTTCCGCAATTTTGCAGCACAGGTGCGGACCCATTCATTTTAATGGGACCACAATAGATACAGACAGCATCCATTGTTCCGTTCCGTGGCCCGCATAAATTATAGAGCATGTCCTATTCTTGGACATGGACAAGAATAGGCATTTCTATAATGGGGGGCCCGTTCCATTCTGCAAATTATAGAAGGCACACAGATGGCATCCGTGTTTTGCAGACTGCAAAACATGGTGCGGTCGTGTGAATGTGCCCTTAGGCCTAGTTCACACGATCGTTTTTCTTGCGAGTGTACGGGCCATTTTTTTGTGTTCTGTATACGGTCCGTATACGGAACCATTTGTTTTAATGGTTCCGCATTAAAAACGGAATGTGTTCCGTAAGCATTCCGTTTCCGTATTTCCGTTTTTCCGTTCCGTTGAAAGATAGAACATGTCCTATAATTGGCAGCAAATCACGTTCCGTGGCTCCATTCAAGTCAATGGGTCCGCAAAAAAAACGGAACACATACGGAAATGCATCCGTATGTCTTCCGTATTCGTTCCGTTTTTGCTGAACCATCTATTGAAAATGTTATGCCCAGCCCAATTTTTTCTATGTAATTACTGTATACTGTACATGGGATACGGAAAAACGGAACGGAAAAACGGAAAGGAAACGGAAACACAACGGAACTCAAAAACGGAACAACGGATCCGTGAAAAAAGGACCGCAAAAAACTATAAAAGCCATACGATCGTGTGAACTAGGCCTTAGTTTGTTTGAAACTGTCAGACACCTGATCCGTTATTGTGGATCAGCTGATTACTAGTGCAGTGCAGCCTCATGTGGGAAGGAGTTCCTGTCTTTAAATAGTTTTGGTCTCTGCTGTGAATTTGGCGGTAATAGCTGTGCATTTATATCTAACAAATCTTTGTATTGTGCATCTACAAGTCAAGTCACATTATTATGACCACCAGCTAATATACAGAGTGACCACCATGTACAACAGTTAGATGGGTTGGGAGTGACTCAATAAGGTCCTGGTAGGTTGTCACAGGTATCTGGAGCCATGTTGACTGCAGTGCATCCCACAGCTGCTGGAGGGTGCATGGGGGAGGATCCAGCGAGCGAACACAATGATTGAGGTTGTCCCACAAATGCTCAATTGGATTCAAGTTTGGAAAATTTGCTACTTAGTTAGCAGAGTGATATTATCTTCTGTTTGCTTCATTACTGTCATGTACTTAATAGCCCTCACTTCTGCGGCAGCAGCGTCACTTCATTACCATGCCAACCAGTCTAGCTGACAGTGGGGCTGATCAGCCTATCAGGGAGCAAGAATGCTGGGCGAATCAGACTTGGTCCTGGCGTCATGTGCTTCCTGTCATCGAGAATTAAAACAGGCAACTGTTGGCCACATGGTCTTCTTGTCCCATACACTTTGTTTGTGTTTCATCTGGATTCCTGGACTTCAAAGCTTCTGCCTGTTAGAGAATTTGCCTCCAACTGCTTATTTTGGCGCTGACATTTCCTTCTGGTTTTGATCCTGCTTGGTATTTTACTCTGTGTTGTTTCTTCCATGGTTCTGACGTTATCTCTGCAATGGACTAGGTCTACCTGACTTCTCCTTTTATCTCCCCTAAGAAGGTCCTGCATCAGGTCAGGGAAACCCAGATGGGGGCTACCATTTAGGGTGGTGTCACAGTCCCTCAGGTGACTGATGTCAGGAAATCAAGGAGATTGGCTGAGCGTGGAGGAATCTAACAGCCTCCTTGATTTCTCTTGATTCAGTGTTGTTAGGGTTAATGACCAATTCCCTTTTCTCAGCTGTTGCTCAGTGGTCATCACTTCTACCCTTTATAGTTTGACCCCACCCTTCTGACTATGCGGTAGATAGCTTCATTTGGGTTTAGCTGAGCTGGTGTGAGTTTGTCTTTGGTGTTTCTGCCCGTCTCTACAGAAGTTAGTGTCGCATTTGTTTGTGTTTGTAATATTCCCTGTTTGTTTCTGGGACTGAGACAGAGACTTCCATTCGTCAATCTGGGGAGGAATGGGTTGTCTCGGATCCTAACCTTTTCCAGGGCCTAATAGAGATATAAAGGCCTGGGTATACTGCATATGAATATTCCTACTTTCAGGGTCTATTCATATTGATAGATAGTTAGGACCCGGATTAGGGTTGGTTAGGAGGTGACCTGTTTCTTCCCTGGTTTCCAGGCCCAGTTACTGTTCCCCTTCCCTCCTGTGTTCAGTGTGGAGTTTCCCCCCACACTAATCGTGACAGGTTGATCGTCCAAGTAGGTAACTACAATGGTGTGGGTGGAAGTCAGGTCTGCACTGTTCCCTACTAAACATGCGGGCCTTGGTGGACCAGATGCAAGGTCTCACTCAGGTGATTCATTCCCGATTTATTCAGATGGAAAAGCAGTCCTGCATGCAGGACTTTAATGTCCGCTATCACATGGTCAGTATTTTGTCAGTTTGACACATGATGGAAATATTTCTCTTCTATGTTTTGGACCCATTCCTGCTTTTGGCTTCTAAATCATGATCAAATCCTGATGCAAAATACTGACCGTGTGCTAGAGGCCTTTTGGATGCTCCAAAGAGAGGATCCGTTGTGTTTTCATTTTTTGGTTCTTCTGACAAATTAGAAGGGTAAAATAAACGGTGATGTCAACAAAGCCAAATAGGGACACTAGTGGCCCAGTCATAGAGTGGTGATGGTGGCAACAGCATGAGACGTCAACATAGTGGCCCAGTCACAGAGTAGGGAGGGTGGCAACAGCATGAGGAGTCAATATAGTGGCCCAGTCACAGAGTGATGAGCATGGTAACAGCATGAGGAGTCAACAGAGTGGCCCAGTCACATAGTGGGGAGGCTGGCAACAGCATGAGGAATGAACATAGTGGCCCTGTCACAGAGTGGGAAGGTGGGGGGCAACAGCAGTGGCAATAGCAGGACAAGATGGTGGGTGGCAGGAGGAGAAGATGACAGCAGAGACAGCAGTCGTGTGTCATCAGGTGGGTGGCAGCATCAGAATAGTGTCTAAAGCACGTGGCCAGAAGTAACGGCCATTTTTCACAATGTTCCGGTGTGACAGCACACTGCAGTCAGAACATTACTGCCAGAATCATCTAGTCTGATGCATCAGGCACCGGTCTGTGGAAATCCTGGCAGATCCACACCTGATTCATCTTTAGAAAGGTTCATCTCTCAACATTTCCTGTTGAAAGGCAAGTTCTCTTTGGGCTAACTATGCCCCCTGCCACACTAAACACCGGCATTGATGCCACACTACTGGCTGGGCAGGAAAGCTTGTCCAGTGCAAACTCGGTCAGTTGTGGCCACAAATCAAGTTTGGCTGCCCAGTAGTCCAGGGGATCTTGGATCTGGGGTGGCAGGGTGCAGTCCAAGTATGCCACCATCTGCTGATTCAGGATCTACTCCATGTCCTGCTGCTGCTGCTGGGTGGTTTCTTCAGTAGGCGGATGAAAAATAATGCTCATTAAAGACACAAGACTTAAGTTGCTGCTCTTGTCTCCCCCCTCCCCTCCAGCAGTCATGGCAGTGGAGCATGAGCGCAAGATATTCATGAGGATGGGGATGGCGCAAATAGGCAGTGACCAACTGATTACATACTGTAGGATTTCTTGATAGTAGTTGAGTTTTTCATCCCTCTCAGCAAGTGTAAAAAAGGCCCCCATTTTGGCCCGGTAGAGAGGGTCTAATGTCGTAGAAGGCTAGTAGTTATCCCTCTGCCAAATGGTGATAATGCAGCTGTCACTACGCAAGCAACTCAGCATGCATCTGGCCATTTGGACAAGGGACTCCGAGGGACTCTCTGCCTCCATCTCCACTGCATACTGCCATGGTATGGTGGGGGGAATCTTCCTGATCTTCCTCATCGCCCTTCAACTTCTCATGCTCCTCCTGTTCCTCTCCAGTTGGTTGGGCAGATAAACCACCTATTTCTATATACAATTCCTGGGCATTAATGTCCTTCTCCTCTGCCAGTTCAACCCCCACAGGGCTCAGATGGCTATGAAATGTATCCATCATGTCTTCTGTCTCCTGGCCAGCCAGATTTATCCAAATCTGCTCCAGGAGATCAAGGAGTAAAATTACATAATTGATCCTGTAGTCCTGGCGGCTGACAAATAAAGTGGCCTCCTCAAAGAGCTTGAGCAAATGGCAGGTGTCACGCGTGAGCTGCCACTGGTTAACGTCAAAGTTACACAGGGGAGTACCCCTGTCCACCTGCATCATAAAGAAATCGTTCACAGCCTTCCTCTGCTCATATAGTCGGTCCAACATGAGAAAGATGGAGTTCCAACGTGGGGAAACGTTGCATATGAGGCTCAAGGAGGCCGTGTTTTTGCTGAGTACGAGTGGCTGAAGTGTATGCACAGTTTCCTGGCCATTTTCAAGATGTCTTGCAGTTGGGTGGAAGGCTTCAGGAACCAGTTTACAACCAGATTAAAGACGTGTGCCATGCATGGCGCTTGGGTCGACACTCCTTGACACAGCGCCGACACAATGTTCTTCCTGTTACCGGTGACCATGGTTCCAATCTTCCGTTGGTGAGGAGACAGCCAGGATTCGATTTCTTGGTTGATGATGCAGAGCAGTTCCTCCACAGTTTAACTCTGTTCGCCCAGGCTGGCCAGGTGCAGAACAGTGTAACTGTCACGGTGGGGAGTGGGGGAAACCCCCCACCATACAATGTAAGAAGGATAACAGAATGTAAGAAGCCGACAAAAGGGAAGCAGGTCACCTCCTATAGCGTCCCTAATCCTCTTCCTAACTCCCCGCCGTATGAGCAGTCCCGCCCTGTATGTCCATATATGGAGTCAGTGCTTGTATTTCAGAAAAGTTTCTGCTGGGATTCGAACCCACGACCTTCTGTATCAGAGGCAAAGCACCTAACCTCATGACCATAAGAGCTGCCTTGCTGCCGACTGAAAAAATATGAGACTTCTACTGTTATAGCTGGCTAAGTGTACATCTATACACGACAGCTGCTCATATATAGAGATATAGCAGAGCTGAGTGTGCTGGGACAGCTTTCATATAGAGATATAGCAGTGCTGGGTGTGTTGGGGCAGCTGTCATGTGTATAGATGTACACTTAGCCAGCTATATCAGTAGAAGTCTCATATTTTCAATCAGTTGTAATGCAGCCTTTATGGCTGTGAGGGTAAATGCTTTGCCACTGATACATTGGAGGTTGTGGGTTTGAATCCCAGACACATCAGAAGACTTTAGGATACAGTAAGATTAGATCACATTAGCGAGGGGGCCTGGTCAGCCGCTGCTGCTGTGAAGGGGCCCTGAACATTAAGACAAGAATCGATATTTAACTAACTTGAAAATAAACTGTCACACACGCTGTGTGCTTCCTTGGTAGTTACGCCACTGGGCAGGTTCAAGACAGGTGAGGGCACAGAGCTTGTTCCTGGGCCATGCCAACTCAGTGTGGTGTCAGAGGAGTCAACCATTCCAGGACGGCGAAATTGGTCGTCAAAACACGACCGCTGGATGACACTGGCAGCTCTGGCCTGTTACTGCGGCTGCTGCTACCAATATCCCTTCTTCTGCTGCTATTTCTGCTGGCTCCAGCAACATTTTTGCCACTGCCCATTTCTTTGGAGAGCCCTGGCACCTCTTTGTTGGACATACTGTAAGGTAACAGTAATTGTATATGTAAAATTAGTTATTCAATGTCAATGTGGACACCACACTAACAGTTATATTACACTATTACACTGTTTATTCACCCCAATATGATAATCAATGCCTAATGGAATTGCTTATCTTTAAAATCAGGTGGACACCACTATAACGGTTATATTACACTGTTTATTCATTAGGTCACAGAAGCGTTATTGGAAAAGGGATAAACAAATGGCTTACTGAATAAAACCCTCTAAAACATAACCTTTAATAATACATAATAAAACTAATAATCAGGAAAAAAAATATAATATATATATATATATATATATATATATATAAAACCCCCACATAAAACTTCCGATTCCGGCGCTGGGATGCAGGCGGCAGCGTGAGGGAGCTCCGGTGACCTCTCACTAATTATTACACCCCGCTCGTGATATACCGGCAATAGGGGACTGCGACAGGTGCGTCCCGGTCCCCGAACACCTAGAGTCCATAAGTATATGGACCGCTACTTACTGCGGAGCGGCAAAAGGAGGATCTCCAGGGGACGGGGCAGAGACATAGACGACACGCTCGGCAAGATGGCGGACTCGCGCCCTTCTTCCCCTTCTCCGCTGAC
Source organism: Bufo bufo (assembly GCF_905171765.1). NCBI lineage: Eukaryota > Metazoa > Chordata > Amphibia > Anura > Bufonidae > Bufo > Bufo bufo. The sequence continues at coordinate 310,888,236 of NC_053394.1, forward strand.
ACAAGTGCTGCTGGAAGGCGGTAAGATAGAAGAACCTGTTAACCAGCTGAGCCCCTCAATGGACATTGATTATAAGCTGCTGGCTATAGAGATGGCCAGACATTTAGCCCCCGACATAAGGGACACGCTCACCACAACTCTGTCTGCCTCGCTACAACAGCTACATGAGGCAGTCTCCCAGCATAACATGAGGCTGGAGGAGCTGGAGCAGAGAGTGTCACAGGCTGAAAATGAAACAGCTGCATATGCTCAAAAAATGAATGAGCTTTCCAAACAGAATGCGATTCTGTATGACTGGGTGGAGGATCTGGAAAACCGGTCCAGAAGGAGTAACTTACGATTGTTGGGGTTACCCGAGAAGGCCCTGATGGACATTTGTGAGAAAGATTTACCAAGGGCACTTGGATTGGAGGGGCGCTGTAAAGTGGAAAGGGCGCACAGGATAGGCCCGGTAATGGAGGAACAGCAGGGGCAGACGGGATCGTCTAGTGGCCAGGGCCCTAAACCGCGCCAGGTGATTATGAAATATCTAGACTATTGTGATAAGGAAACCCTGCTAAGAGCCTACAGGGCTAAGAAAGGCCCATTGAAGCTGTTGGGACATTCTGTGCTACTTTTTGGAGATTACTCTGCGGCCGTGTGTTGAGGAGCGGTTGAGACGTATGCATATATATCCATGCATGCCTGCAAACACGTGCGGGCATGTATGGTATATATATGCATACATTAACCACCGCATCATGGGGTGATGTGCGCAGATGTGCCCAGCATCTGCGCACGTCTGCCCATGGTGATCCCCAGGGGCTCATGGTGGCCCCTGTGGGAAATATGTGGTCCCTGGAAGCTGTGCCCCCTTATATTAGTAAATATATGTGCCCTCTTATATATGTCCCCTGTATGCCCCAGATATATGCGAGGGTGTGTGTATATATAGATATGTGTGTATGTATTTGCACACGTGTCTATGTATATACACTTATGTCAGCATGACAGTATGTATGTGGGCTTATTGCTGCCCATTCATACCCCCTTGTGTTTATTGATGAGCCCCCAAGCATCTGTGGATATATATATGCATATATGCAATTCCAACTGTTATCTACAGAGTTGTTATAGCCTGTAGGATAACAGCTGATTAGCATCTAGTCCCCTTTTGTTCAGGCCCAAAGCAATCAGACGCTTTGGCACCGTTTGTGAGGGGACCTTCTAACCAGACATCAAGAATCTGAGAACCTGTTTTTCTACACCTCTGCCCATGGCTAAAACTCCATCCCACTACTCCCAGCATCTTTGGGACTAGGGGGGGGGGGACTCTGGGGATTGTAGGCAGGCATACGTCACAGTGACACTATGATGTCACATCCCTGAGGAGGGGGTTGCTTTTGGGCTATAAAACCCCGAACCGGCCAGAGGTGCTGTCTCTTGCAACCAGACTAGATTCAGAGATGCAGGGGAGAGAGCAGCTTCATGATGACCACCTGGATAAGGCCTAAGTATACCTGTGTAGCCCCTACCTACCCCTCACATATCACCCCTGGTCCTGTAACCCCTTACCCTTGCCATGTTACTGGACACCCTGATCCCCCAAACCCTTGCTCCACCGTGTAACCCTTTCCCTACCCTGATTAACCCCTGGTGGTAACCCCTGCTCTACCCCTGCCACACACACACCCCCCCCCCCCCCCCTCTGTACACTTGCAGGGTATTCACCCTTGCATTGCTGTACAGTTCTGATATTATCCCCATTGTTAACCCTTTGTGTTTGTGGTCGGTTTACACCCCTGTGAGGCCACCATTAACCCTCGTCGTACCCCGTAGGGACAGTGAATAGTCAGGTGGGGTGGGTTACTGATATTTGTGTGTATGATGTATTATTGTAATGTATAGATAGTATGTGGGGTGGAATTTGGGATTGTGTAGTGTAGTTAGGCATGTATTGTGTTTATTGTAGTACTGTTTCTGTACTGCGGTGTGTACGTCTATATGTATATATATTCATATCCATTGATCCATGAATATATATAGATATAACGTATTGCTAGACTGATATAATTGTATATTGTAATGTATAGATAGTATGTGGGGTGGAATTTGGGATTGTGTAGTGTAGTTTAGGATTGTATATTTAGTGCTGTATTGTTAGTATTGCGTGCGTAGTGTATTGTTAGTAATAAATACTGTGTTTGGTTTATAACTATCTGTGTGGCGTGTGGTTATTGGCGATAGTTAGTTTAGTAAGGCGCATGCAGCTAGCATAGTGATCAGTGTAAAGCATAGCGAAAGTATTGTATTGTTATATAAAGGCATAAATGGGCGGAGTTATCACTAGGTGGCTCCTCCCATTTATGAATATTAATTATCAATATTTGCATAAATATTGGTGATTAATATGCCCCCTTTACATTGGCGAGTCAGGCCCACTGCGTGGATTTTGCGCTTATTTTTGGTCTTAAGGTTGAGGGTCGCTAGTACTGTGAATTAGCGGGCAGGAGAGACGCGGTCAGCGGAGTGTCTGAGCGTCTAGGACCCGATAATTCGTACAGGAGAAGCGATACTTCCCTTAGAGTACCAGAAATGAAACAAAATCTTTTGCAGAGAATCTATAATTGTTCTGTGTTACTAATATTTTTGTATTTGCTTTACACGGTCACCGTCGCTGGGGTAAGAGAAGACAGCACCAACAAGCATCGCTCAAGTGATTGCAAGGGAGAAGAGCACACGTCACTGGAGGAGATCCATCTTCGTGGGAGCGGCGTACAAGTCAGGCTGGTCGGGAAGAGGCGATCCGGGAAAATGGACTTCTTCCAAGCAGCTGCGAGGTACGGCGCCAAGGAGAAGATGGACACTCATCAAACGGTGAGTATGGACTTCCCCACACTGCAACACTTGAGCAGACACAGCACATTTAACCCCATCCTCCCCACTACATACAAGTCAGCAGAAATGCTGTGGTCCGATTTGTTAGCATAGGCTTGTAGTTACGACAAGCTTTGTGTTAACAAACGGACGGTTTTGAACAAGGCCACCAAACGGCTTCGGATGCTAGCCAAACTCGTTCATACGTTTGAGGCTAGCATCTGTAAGCCAAAGGAAGTGGCGCTGGTGTCTCGGTCAACGGAGACAATTCCTCCGGCCATTCACTGCCAGTGCTGTGCCAGTAATTCGGACCAGGTTTCGGCATTGCGGACACAGCTGGCAGAGAATGTGCAGTCTACTGTTGACCGAGATGCGCAGGTGGCTAGGATAGAGTCACAGTTGGTAGAGCTGCAGAGGCAGAAGGAGGAAATTGAGGCTAAGTTGACTCAGTCTTATACTGAAGTCAAAGCCTTCAAGGAGCGGACTGCCTCTACTGACGTGACGGTAGCCAAATTGAAAGCTCAGGTTGCTGTAAGGTCCCAGCTAATGTCTGGCATGCAACAGGTTATCACCAAGTTGGTGCCGGCCCTTTCTTTTTCCGTAAAGCCAGGGTCGGAATCTCCCAAAACGTTGCCCTGTGCAGGGCCACAAGGGGGGAGAGTAGTCTGTGACCGGTCTGATCATCAGGTCAAGCCGGTCCAGACTAACAGAGATTTTTCCCTGACTTTGGGAAAAAGAACTGTGGTGAAGAGTGCGTCCCTGAGGATGGAACAATTCAGGAGAAGGGAGCACGGATGCAGTGTAGATGGACCTGGGCCATGCAGAGCAAACATCAGATGTTTTGCATGTGGTGGCCTAGGTCACATAGCGAGACACTGCGAAACAGATGGGAACATAACACACAGGACAGGAAACCAAGTCACGTGTTTCAGGTGTGGGAACAAAGGACACATTGCAAGGAATTGCCCTTGTGCAAGTAATTGCAATGTGTCCAACAGTATCAGCCAGGTAACAAATTGTGCAGTGGGGTCTAGTCAGCTTGGCCATAAAGGAGTTACCTCTCAGCAGCATCACCAGCTGCTGAGGGGTCAGAGTGGCCAAGCTAGGCTAGGCAACATTTGACACCCCTGTACTATTTGTTACACCGTTTGTTCCCTGTGTATGTCCATGTTATGTGTTTTGTTATCTGTTTGTAAGTTTTTCTTGATGTTGATGGTGGTAGTCCTTGTCTACGGGTGTGTTCTACCATGCTGATTTATGTAGTGTTGTAAGTCCCGTCTGCTGTCTTTGTTTCATTCTGTGTCCCCTTGGAGTGGAACAGTGTTATACTGTGGATCGAGAACGTATAGGTTCGCGAGCAGATAATATCACACGGGAAATCCTGCTGGTCGGGAGAAGGCATAAGGACCTTCTCCATGCAGCACACAAAGGATGATGTGATATTATTCTGGGCAACCAGGGTCTCAGATCGATACAGATAGCGCTGTTGTGCTCCAGGTTTTCGGTAGGGCTGTGTTGCGCTGGGGACTGGGGCGGACAGACAACATTGGTGTAATGTTGTGCTGCGCACTTAATTCTAGTCCGGTCAGGCAGCACAGCTCTGATAGGGATTGGACGCAGAGTGTTGGGCAGCAGAGTGTGGACCGTGTTCTTGTGTTGTGGGGTCCTGGGGAACCAGGGCATGACTATGCCATTGGTTCTGCGGGCCTCCACAAGACGGGATCACAGGGGGAAATCGGCCTGGGTACACATGAGTGGACAGGGATGCGGTGCCATCAATAACAAGATGGTGCTTTGTCCACAGAACTCCAGTTATCCTAACCTAGTAGGGTGGCCATCCTTATCTGTTGGTGCAGAGGGATGTGCAGCAGAGGACTCAATCCTCTGAAGGTAGGGTGTTCAGACACCAGTGTTGGGATAACGAGGGGTCCTGTGAGATAAAGGGCAGCCCAATACCTTTCTCTACCCATGGGTCAAAGGTATTGGGGCTGGGAATTTTCACATTAATTGCACTGTTAGGGGAGAATCTCCCCTGGGAGCGCCTGGTATTTTCTTCTGCCATAGGTGTGATTTTTATATGGAGCGGAAGAAAAACCTAGGAGATGCCACAGAAGAGGCCAGCTATTCCCCCTGACACTGTTTTGAAGCTCCAGAGGATCCCACTGGATTTTGGCAACAAAGCGACCTCTGCCTAGAGGTGTTATAGAAGACTGCCACAATCCAGCGGGAGCATTATTTAGGCTCTGGAGGAAGACTTGGGAGACGTTCGGGTGGAAGAACTTATTCAATTGTTTCACCCAGTGAAACTTCTTCTGGTTCTGGTCATCGTAATCTGAGGGTCAAGGGACTTATTGACCAAATACACCAGAACCAGACAGAACTTTACAGAACTATCCGGAGGAGGAGGCTCAGGACATAACTCAAACATTGTTCCTGTAGCCAAATATTATGGACACTTTGTTTCCTATGAGGGTTCGGGACGTATAACTTGTACTACCTCGAAACCCCATAGCACATTGTATTTATTGATTGATTGTGTTTGTTGCTCGATGGTGTACCCATGGACACTCTAGGTACAAATGTGTGACAGCCTATATTCGGCTGTACACATTTGCATCCTATAGTCGTTTCCCATTGACACAGGGGTCTGCGACCTACCTGTGTCTTTGGAGGTGTAGAGATATGCCAGGTTGCATGAGTCTCTATGGGTACACATACATATAATGATTTTGGTGGTGTTGGGAGGGATGTGACATGTGTTTTGTGTGAATGGGGATAAGGTTAGGTCACGATAGGGACAGGCATCATTCATTTGCCACCTTGAACCCTGGAACGGTGAGGTTCTTAAGGGAAGGGCTGGAGGTGTAGTGTGGCGGAGGTGTTCTCCGCAGTAGAATTTAGGTACTATGACATCACCCCTTAAGAGTCTGACCTGCCTTGTAAAGACCTATTAATCTGTCCACGGGAGAACCGCACCCATCAAGATGGAAACAGATGTTGGATAGAAGAAAGTTGGGACAAAGACTGTAAGGGTGAACCCGCTCCAGAATTGGGGGGGCGAAGATACCTGAAGATCGGCAGAATTACCGAGAGACTGTGGGGGTGTGGTCACTCCAAAGTGGGGGTGGCCGACACCAAGAGACTGTTATAGAAAGGTAAAGACTGTAAGGGTGAACCCGCTCCAGAATTGGGGGGGACGAAGATACCTGAAGATCGGCAGAATTACCGAGAGACTGTGGGGGTGTGGTCACTCCAAAGTGGGGGTGGCCGACACTAAGACTGTTAAAGAAAGACCAGCTAACCAAGAGACTGTGGGTGTGTGGTATCCTAAAGATGTCAAGAAGAAGACAGAAGGGCAGGTCGGAGGAAGCTGGATTGGGGATGTCTAAGTACCTAAAGATCAGTGTGCACTACAGTTCTTCCTGAACTTCCACCAAAGATGGGGTTGAAGGGGGGCAAACATATCTCAACCCGTTCCCCCATTATATTGTCGTATTATATTCCGACAACAGGGGGATTGTTGAGGAGCGGTTGAGACGTATGCATATATATCCATGCATGCCTGCAAACACGTGCGGGCATGTATGGTATATATATGCATACATTAACCACCGCATCATGGGGTGATGTGCGCAGATGTGCCCAGCATCTGCGCACGTCTGCCCATGGTGATCCCCAGGGGCTCATGGTGGCCCCTGTGGGAAATATGTGGTCCCTGGAAGCTGTGCCCCCTTATATTAGTAAATATATGTGCCCTCTTATATATGTCCCCTGTATGCCCCAGATATATGCGAGGGTGTGTGTATATATAGATATGTGTGTATGTATTTGCACACGTGTCTATGTATATACACTTATGTCAGCATGACAGTATGTATGTGGGCTTATTGCTGCCCATTCATACCCCCTTGTGTTTATAGATGAGCCCCCAAGCATCTGTGGATATATATATGCATATATGCAATTCCAACTGTTATCTACAGAGTTGTTATAGCCTGTAGGATAACAGCTGATTAGCATCTAGTCCCCTTTTGTTCAGGCCCAAAGCAATCAGACGCTTTGGCACCGTTTGTGAGGGGACCTTCTAACCAGACATCAAGAATCTGAGAACCTGTTTTTCTACACCTCTGCCCATGGCTAAAACTCCATCCCACTACTCCCAGCATCTTTGGGACTAGGGGGGGGGGGGGGGACTCTGGGGATTGTAGGCAGGCATACGTCACAGTGACACTATGATGTCACATCCCTGAGGAGGGGGTTGCTTTTGGGCTATAAAACCCCGAACCGGCCAGAGGTGCTGTCTCTTGCAACCAGACTAGATTCAGAGATGCAGGGGAGAGAGCAGCTTCATGATGACCACCTGGATAAGGCCTAAGTATACCTGTGTAGCCCCTACCTACCCCTCACATATCACCCCTGGTCCTGTAACCCCTTACCCTTGCCATGTTACTGGACACCCTGATCCCCCAAACCCTTGCTCCACCGTGTAACCCTTTCCCTACCCTGATTAACCCCTGGTGGTAACCCCTGCTCTACCCCTGCCACACACACACCCCCCCCCCCCCCCTCTGTACACTTGCAGGGTATTCACCCTTGCATTGCTGTACAGTTCTGATATTATCCCCATTGTTAACCCTTTGTGTTTGTGGTCGGTTTACACCCCTGTGAGGCCACCATTAACCCTCGTCGTACCCCGTAGGGACAGTGAATAGTCAGGTGGGATGGGTTACTGATATTTGTGTGTATGATGTATTATTGTAATGTATAGATAGTATGTGGGGTGGAATTTGGGATTGTGTAGTGTAGTTAGGCATGTATTGTGTTTATTGTAGTACTGTTTCTGTACTGCGGTGTGTACGTCTATATGTATATATATTCATATCCATTGATCCATGAATATATATAGATATAACGTATTGCTAGACTGATATAATTGTATATTGTAATGTATAGATAGTATGTGGGGTGGAATTTGGGATTGTGTAGTGTAGTTTAGGATTGTATATTTAGTGCTGTATTGTTAGTATTGCGTGCGTAGTGTATTGTTAGTAATAAATACTGTGTTTGGTTTATAACTATCTGTGTGGCGTGTGGTTATTGGCGATAGTTAGTTTAGTAAGGCGCATGCAGCTAGCATAGTGATCAGTGTAAAGCATAGCGAAAGTATTGTATTGTTATATAAAGGCATAAATGGGCGGAGTTATCACTAGGTGGCTCCTCCCATTTATGAATATTAATTATCGATATTTGCATAAATATCGGTGATTAATATGCCCCCTTTACACCGTGGCCAGGAAGAGGAGAGAGTTTAGCCACATCTGCACCCTACTACATCTACTGGATCATGTTGGTGGTATTGATCTGGTACTACATTTATGTTTGGGGGGGCTTCGGTTGAGTCCGCCAAGTTATGTTATTATTTATAGTACCAATGAAATGCTGTACTTGGGGTAGATAATACTAGCTGCAGCGTAGACAGCCGCGAGAGAAGGTTAAGCATATTCAATGGAGAGACCTCTTGTGGGGAAAGCAGGAATAATTTCCTAGTTATCATAGTGGGAGGAAGCCGCAACCCAGAAAAAAAGGGAAGTTACTATAGTAGTTAAAGAGGTTGTAATTGGGGGAGTGGGAAGGTAGCGGTGTAAACGGTGCGTGACAGAGGAACGCAAAAACTGTTGGTGATCTAACATTTGTTTATTTGTTTGTTTGCAAGGGATCTCTCTGGGCGTTTTCGGTGAGTGACGAGGACCCCTGGCTCAGTAGGTCGTAATAAAAAGCCAGGTGACAGACATGAAGGTGATAACTTGGAATATCAAGGGTTTGAAATCTCCTCATAAAAGGTGGATAATTCGACGGCACCTTAAAAAACTCAAGCCAGATGTGGTTCTTTTACAAGAGACCCATCTTGAGGCACATGATTTTGATAGAATGAAAAAATTATGGGTGGGTAGAGTTGTTGGGTCCCCGTCACTCAACCGAAAGGCGGGGGTGATAACGCTTATCAATAAGCAATTGAACTGCCAGGTTTTACAACAGACCAATGATTCTCAGGGAAGATGGGTACACACTCTGCTACAGGTGCAGAATACGCAATATAGCATATACAATGTCTATTGTCCTAACACAGGGAATTCTTCCTTCCTAAAAGATCTGGAATTGAGGCTGCTAGGAGATTCGTGCATAAATAAGATCATAGGAGGTGATTTTAATGCGGTTCTACATGGTGTGGCAGATCGGAGGAAAGTGGAAGGAAAGTTGGGGGGGGGGGGGGAATTCCCAGGACAAGGCCTTGCAACAGCTATTGGTGGGTGGGGGACTTGTAGATGTCTGGCGTCAAATTCACCCTGATGATAGTAGTTATACTTTTTATTCTCATTCCCAAAACTCCTGGTCTCGTATAGATTATTTACTAGTGACTCACAATTTAGTGCATAGGGTGGAATTCTCAGATATAGGAGACATAGTGATCTCAGACCATGCGCCGGTAACACTACACTGCGTGCAGAATTATTAGGCAAATGAGTATTTTGACCACATCATCCTCTTTATGCATGTTGTCTTACTCCAAGCTGTATAGGCTCGAAAGCCTACTACCAATTAAGCATATTAGGTGATGTGCATCTCTGTAATGAGAAGGGGTGTAGTCTAATGACATCAACACCCTATATTAGGTGTGCATAATTATTAGGCAACTTCCTTTCCTTTGGCAAAATGGGTCAAAAGAAGGACTTGACAGGCTCAGAAAAGTCAAAAATAGTGAGATATCTTGCAGAGGGATGCAGCACTCTTAAAATTGCAAAGCTTCTGAAGCGTGATCATCGAACAATCAAGCGTTTCATTCAAAATAGTCAACAGGGTCGCAAGAAGCGTGTGGAAAAACCAAGGCGCAAAATAACTGCCCATGAACTGAGAAAAGTCAAGCGTGCATCTGCCAAGATGCCACTTGCCACCAGTTTGGCCATATTTCAGAGCTGCAACATCACTGGAGTGCCCAAAAGCACAAGGTGTGCAATACTCAGAGACATGGCCAAGGTAAGAAAGGCTGAAAGACGACCACCACTGAACAAGACACACAAGCTGAAACGTCAAGACTGGGCCAAGAAATATCTCAAGACTGATTTTTCTAAGGTTTTATGGACTGATGAAATGAGAGTGAGTCTTGATGGGCCAGATGGATGGGCCCGTGGCTGGATTGGTAAAGGGCAGAGAGCTCCAGTTCGACTCAGACGCCAGCAAGGTGGAGGTGGAGTACTGGTTTGGGCTGGTATCATCAAAGATGAGCTTGTGGGGCCTTTTCGGGTTGAGGATGGAGTCAAGCTCAACTCCCAGTCCTACTGCCAGTTTCTGGAAGACACCTTCTTCAAGCAGTGGTACAGGAAGAAGTCTGCATCCTTCAAGAAAAACATGATTTTCATGCAGGACAATGCTCCATCACACGCGTCCAAGTACTCCACAGCGTGGCTGGCAAGAAAGGGTATAAAAGAAGAAAATCTAATGACATGGCCTCCTTGTTCACCTGATCTGAACCCCATTGAGAACCTGTGGTCCATCATCAAATGTGAGATTTACAAGGAGGGAAAACAGTACACCTCTCTGAACAGTGTCTGGGAGGCTGTGGTTGCTGCTGCACGCAATGTTGATGGTGAACAGATCAAAACACTGACAGAATCCATGGATGGCAGGCTTTTGAGTGTCCTTGCAAAGAAAGGTTTTGTTTTTGAATGTCAGAAATGTATATTTGTGAATGTTGAGATGTTACATTGGTTTCACTGGTAAAAATAAATAATTGAAATGGGTATATATTTGTTTTTTGTTAAGTTGCCTAATAATTATGCACAGTAATAGTCACATGCACACACAGATATCCCCCTAAAATAGCTAAAACTAAAAACAAACTAAAAACTACTTCCAAAAATATTCAGCTTTGATATTAATGAGTTTTTTGGGTTTATTGAGAACATGGTTGTTGTTCAATAATAAAATTAATCCTCAAAAATACAACTTGCCTAATAATTCTGCACTCCCTGTAGTGGTAAGCGACGACTTTCCTAGGGGTCCTGATTTCATATGGCGATTTCCCTCACAACTCTGCGCCAGAGAAGAGTTCGTGGAAAAGTTAACTATTTGGTGGGAGGAATATAAATCAGATAATGCGAACCATCTGGAAACGCCAAGCCTTTTCTGGAACGCTTCCAAAGCAGTGTTGAGAGGCAGAATCATGGGGTACCTGACAGGACTTAAAAAGAAAGCCCAATCACAGTTGGACCAGGCAAGCCAAAAGGTTAGGGTGACTTATCTAGAATTTAAGCAGGAACCCACAGATGTCAATAGGAAAAAGTGGATTGAAGAACGCCAGGTTTTTGAACAATGTATTAAGGAAAAATAATTATTGCGTAGCTCTGAGTTTGAGTCTAGGCTATTTAAGTATGGCAACAAATCAGGGCAACAAATTGGCAACAAGTATGGCAACAAATTAGCGAAGGGACTGAGACAACCACAGTATATTAATAGCTTGAAAAATTCTGCAGGGACGATTACGCATGATCCGGCAAGGATTAATTCCATTTTGGGAGAATACTATGAGCATCTGTATAGGGACGGGGAGAGTGCTGACTTAAGCGACACCCTTCTTGACAGAATCGGCTTGCCTAAGATGACTGAGGAACAACGACACACTTTAAACGCAGATGTCACTGCAACAGAGTTGCAGTGAGTGATAAAGGGGCTGGGTAACTCTAAAGCTCCTGGACCGGACGTTATACTGGAGAGTATTATAAAGCCTTATGTACTCAGGTCTTACCTGTGTTGGTGGAGGTTTATAATGGCATGTTTAGGGGTGGATCGACCCTGGACGGAACCAACCTCTCCTATATCAAATTGCTACCCAAACCTGGGAAAGATCCATTATCGCCGGGTTCATACAGACCCATCTCCCTGATAAATGTAGATGCAAAAATTCTGTCCAAAATTATAGCAGATCGATTGGCCAAAGCGCTACCATCATTGATAGGACAGGAGCGGGTGGGTTTCGTCCAGGGTCGTGCCGCGGTGACAAATATTAGAACAGTACTTACCGTTTTGGATAGGGTGCAGCATGATCCAGAGAAGGGGGAGTCACCAGCCATGCTCACACTAGATGCCGAGAAAGCGTTTGACAATGTTAGGTGGGCATGGCTGGAGGCGGTCCTAGATAGAATGAGGATCACAGGCGCCTTTAGTGTAGTCTTGTCACAAATGTATCATAGGCCGCAGGCGAGGGTCTTTACGCAGGGACACTTATCCAAACCGTTTGATCTACAAAAGGGGACCCGGTAGGGGTGCCCATTATCCCCGTTATTATTTAACCTGGCACTCGAACCCCTGGCTAGAGAACTATGCAGGTCTAACTTATTTGAAGGGATTAGAATAGGAAAGACACAAGTGAAAGCGGCACTATTCGCCGATGATATTATCTTATTTATGTCAAAACCACAGGGGAAGATTGATAACATTTTTAAGGCTTTGGAAAGGTTCGGGAAATATTCTGGGTACAAAGTAAACACGTCAAAATGTGAACTTCTGCCGATAGGCCAAAGGACTAAGTTTGAGGCGGATGGTAATAGGGGCGTTACAGGTTCCTTAATAAAATCTGTTGAGGAACGGTTGAGACGTGTGCATATATATACATGCATGCCTGCAAACACGTGCGGGCATGTATGGTATATATATGCATACATTAACCACCGCATCATGGGGTGATGCCCATGGTGATCCCCAGGGGCTCATGGTGGCCCCTGTGGGAAATATGTGGTCCCTGGAAGCTGTGCCCCCTTATAATCCCCCTTATATTAGTATATATATGTGTCCCCTTATAGTTAGCATATATTTCCTGGCCCCAGATATATGCGAGGGTGTGTGTATATATAGATATGTGTGTATGTATTTGCACACGTGTCTATGTATATATACTTATGTCAGCATGACAGTATGTATGTGGGCTTATTGCTGCCCATTCATACCCCCGGTTTTGTATGTGTTTATAGATGTGGCCCCAAGCATCTGTGGATATATACATGTATATGCATATATGCAATTCCAACTGTTATCAACAGAGTTGTTTAGAGAAAAACTTGTGCTGATAGCCTGTAGGATAACAGCTGATTAGCATCTAGTCCCCTTTTGTTCAGGCCCAAAGCAATCAGACTCTGTGGCACCGTTGTGAGGGAACCTTCTAATCAGAGACATCAAAGACCTGTTTTTCCACACCTCTGCCCCATGGCCATGCCCATTACTCCCAGCATTTTTGGGACTAGGAGGGGGGACTAAGGCACACTATGATGTCACATGCCTGAGGAAGGAGGAGGGGGTTGCTTTTGGGCTATAAAACCCCGAACCGGACAGAGGTGCGGGCTCTTGCAACCAGACTAGATTCAGAGACGCATAGGAGAGAGGAGCTCCATGATGACCACCTGGATAAGGCCTAAGTATCACCCCTGGTCCTGTAACCCCTATATTTGTATCCTTGTTTGTACCCCTGATCCTGTGCCACTGGTTCCCCTGATTGTATTTGTGGTTACCCCCACTGTATCTATTGGACACCCTGATCCCCCAAACCCTTGCCTTATTGTATCCTTGTTTGTACCCCTGATCCTGTGATCCCCCAAACCCTTGCCTTATTGTATTCCCCTGTTGTACCCCTGATCCTGTGGCCCTATTAGTACCCCTGATTACCCCCACTCCCTGCTGTGTCCCTGATCCCTGCTGTACCCCTGGTAAACCTCAGCACTCACTTGCAAGTAACCCTTGCAGTGCTGAATCTATAGTGTCTGTGGCCTGCACTCCCTTGCAGTGCCACCGTTAACCCCGTAGGGACAGTGAGTACAGATGGGTGGGTTATTGTTAATATTACTTGTATGTGTTAACTGTGTAGTTAGTTGATGGGTGGAATTGGGAATGTGTAGTGTAGTTTTGGATTGTATATTTAGTGCTGTATTATTAATATTGCGTGCGTAGTGTATTGTTAGTAATAAATACTGTGTTTGGTTTATAACTATCTGTGTGGCGTGTGGTTATTGGCGATAGTTAGTTTAGTAAGGCGCATGCAGCTAGCTTAGTGATCAGTGTAAAGTATAGCGAAGGTATTGTTGTTATTATATAAAGGCATGAATGGGCGGAGTTATCACTAGATGGCTCCTCCCATTTATGAATATTAATTATCGATATTTGCATAAATATTGGTGATTAATATTCCCCCTTTACAAAATCCCAAATTAAATACCTAGGTATAAAGATTGGACGGACGCCGCATTCCATCTATCAGTTAAACTATCCACCTTTACTCCATAAAATTAAAGAAGATGTAGCCAGATGGCATAAGTTACCACTATCGTTAATGGGCAGGTGCCATTTAATTAAAATGCTAGCAATGTCCAAACTGATGCATCCACTCCAGACCATACCGATACTCCTACGTAATGTAGATGTGAGGAACCTGGAGGGGTGTTTTACAAGATTCATTTGGAATGGCAAGAAATCAAGAGTCTCACTGAGGAAGTTGAAACTGCGGAGGGAGATTGGAGGGCTAAATGTTCCTGACGTCAGGGGTTACAATTTGGCTTGCTTGAGTAGACACCTGATAGATTGTTTTAGTGAGACTTCCCATTATTCTAATCTGAGATTGGAAAAGCAGTTGGCGGCACCCTGGGATTTAAAGGCTCTAGTGCATACCAAACTATCTCAATTACCTCGCTTAGCTAGATGCTCGCTAATCCTACGGGACTCCATTATAACATGGAAGAACCTTAGAAAGATGTACAAACTATCATACCAGATCTCGAAACACCTCCCTTTAGATAATAACCCAGCTTTTACACCAGGCAATCCGAGCGGTCGTTCCGGGAATGGAGGATCAAGGGCATCAGGACAGTAGGCAATCTGTTTTATAACCAGGAAAATAGGTAGGCGACCCTACAAGAACTGGAGGATAGGTGGGGGCTAACTGGATCTAATTCGCTCCCATATCTGCAGATCAAACACTATTGTAAAAGTCTAGCTCTTAACATGGCTGGTGAGTGGAACCGGAATAAATTTGATTCACTCATTGTTTCTGGCAACAGACAATCCATATCACATTTATACGGCAGTTTGAGGTCCCTTTGGGAGGACTCTATCTCTCAATGATTGTTCTGGAGATGGGGGAACAAATTGGAGCTAGTAGAGGTACAACCAACTGTGAGAACTGGTATAGCAGCCCTACACAGGGCAGTGGTGAACGAGACGATGAGGGAAACTCACTTTAAAATTATACATCATGCTTTGTATGGATTCAATGTGCCAGCAACTAGTGCAAAGCCAAATAGGATAGTGGCTTGCCCTAGGTGTTCTACACCTAAAACGGATCTTTTGCATGGGTTGTGGAGTTGTACAAAATTAGAGGAGTATTGGAAGATGGTGGGTCTGGTTTTACGGGAGGATAGTAATTATAAAGAGGAACTGGATATCCAAGTGGCAATATTGCATGCAGGAACGCAAGAGGAGTTAAATGAGGGAGGAAGTGGGCAGAACAGAGGCCTCACAGCAATGGGGCATAGGATAGTTTTAGAGGCCAAAAGGTGCCTGTTGTCTACTTGGCTAGAGCCAAGGATTCCATCAAAGGTTGAATTATTAAGACGTCTGCGTCATATGCTTTATCTAGAGTGACTGGAAGCAATTGGTAAAAAAAGAAACAGCCGGGAAGAAGCTGTATAAAACTTGGAAAAAGTTCATGATAAATTTTATGGAGGAGGCAGAAGCATCTGCGATCATGAAGCCGTTTACCCTATGTCACGAGTTGGAGGTCCCAGGAGAGACCACCGCATCGTCAAGCAATAAACAAATGGAAATCAGGTACAGACACATAGGAGTTTATTGCACAAACAAAAATCAGGGAAGGCAGCACAGACAAAACATGAGCTCTATGTACCGTCAGCACAGTGGGAGAAAACCCCCACTGCGCCACTGTCTAGTAATACTCCAGAGGGGCGTGACTAAGCAACTCCTGGTATTCACTAGAGCCCTAGATGGTAGGGTTAGACTTTGCCGCAGGAAGTTGCCAGGGTCCACTCTGGAGCTTGAACTAGACAGTGACAGCAGGAACGAATGGACAACAGGTACCAGAAGGTACCAACGGCACATAGGCAAACATAACAGACAGGCAAATACAAAACAGGGCAACTAATAACACAAGCAGAAATACATAGCAAGGAAACAGGAGTGAAAATGAGCAGAGAAGGACTTGCTCCACCAGTGGTATACTGCGTGGCCTTGCGCATAGCACTCTGCAGCTAGGCGCTTGCTGAACCGAGACATATGAATACACACAGAGTAACTAAAACATAACTGGCAGAACAGATAACAGAAAGACAGGAAAGAGGACGGGAAAGGACGTAAATGAACAAGTAGGGAAACCCACAGAGCACAGACAGACAGACACGGATCCCATGGGTCAGCAGCATGGGAGAGAGAGTACAAACCAGGAGCAGGACAGGACAAGACAACACACACCAGGAGAGCTGACACAGAACTGAGGAAACCTCAGCCTTATATGCAGCAGAGAGGCCACACCCATGGAGCAGACAGAGAGGATTAACTCCTAATAGGAACACAGGGGAGTTAACCCATACAAATCCACAAATAACACACAGAAACAAAACTTCAGCGAGGAGCGCCGAACGAGCAAGGACGGAAGGTCACAGCCAGAGATAGTGGCTGTGACACCCCAACAGCCTGGTATTTGCAGGAGGATATCAAGGGACGGCTGGGTAGGCTTAGGGTCATTAGTGTTTTAAAACAGGACAAGTCAAAGGAGCCAACGATGGGTCAGGATTTGGGGGTTGGTGTTGGTGGTGAACAAGAAGGTGCTCAGAGAGATATGTTTTCCCTTGACAGTTGCATTTGGTTTGCTATTATTGATTTTCTTTCATGTACAGTACAGACCAAAAGTTTGGACACACCTTCTCATTCAAAGAGTTTTCTTTATTTTCATGACTATGAAGGCATCAAAACTATGAATTAACACATGTGGAATTATATACATAACAAACAAGTGTGAAACAACTGAAAATATGTCATATTCTAGGTTCTTCAAAGTAGCCACCTTTTGCTTTGATTACTGCTTTGCACACTCTTGGCATTCTCTTGATGAGCTTCAAGAGGTAGTCACCTGAAATGGTCTTCCAACAGTCTTGAAGGAGTTCCCAGAGATGCTTAGCACCT
This sequence comes from Bufo bufo, assembly GCF_905171765.1. Taxonomy (NCBI): domain Eukaryota; kingdom Metazoa; phylum Chordata; class Amphibia; order Anura; family Bufonidae; genus Bufo; species Bufo bufo. The sequence continues at coordinate 310,905,324 of NC_053394.1, forward strand.
GTTGGCCCTTTTGCCTTCACTCTGCGGTCCAGCTCACCCCAAACCATCTCGATTTGGTTCAGGTCCGGTGACTGTGGAGGCCAGGTCATCTGGCGCAGCACCCCATCACTCTCCTTCATGGTCAAATAGCCCTTACTTTCAAAGTTTTCCCAATTTTTCGGCTGACTGACTGACCTTCATTTCTTAAAGTAATGATGGCCACTCGTTTTTCTTTACTTAGCTGCTTTTTTCTAGCTGCTTTTTTCTTGCCATAATACAAATTCGAACAGTCTATTCAGTATCAAGACAGTAACAGACTATCAGCTGTGTATCCAACCCCATTTATAAGGCAAGAAATCCCACTTATTAAACCTGACAGGGCACACCTGTGAAGTGAAAACCATTTCAGGGGACTACCTCTTGAAGCTCATCAAGAGAATGCCAAGAGTGTGCAAAGCAGTAATCAAAGCAAAAGGTGGCTACTTTGAAGAACCTAGAATATGACATATTTTCAGTTGTTTCACACTTGTTTGTTATGTATATAATTCCACATGTGTTAATTCATAGTTTTGATGCCTTCAGTGTGAATCTACAATTTTCATAGTCATGAAAATAAAGAAAACTCTTTGAATGAGAAGGTGTGTCCAAACTTTTGGTCTGTACTGTACGTGGGGGGGAGGGGAATAAAATGAAAAATTGTATTGTGTTGATGTATCCTGACAACGATGTGTCATTTACTATGTATGACATGTAAGATTATGGAACTGTAAACTTTACTGTATTCTGGATGACACTGTAATGTTTCTCAAGATCATGACGCAATATTAATAAACATCTTTGTAAAAAAAAAAAAACATAAATAGTATACATAGAAATGATAAATTTGCCCACAGAAAAGAGTGTGGCTCTTAGGGGCGGGAGCACCATTTTCAAACACCTATCATTCCAGGTATAAACAGGGGTGGTTTTGGACTTATTATTGCGCCCACATCATCTTGGTTGCCAGTATCCATACCTCATCTGATGTTGCCTATTGTCCCCCGATGAACCAATGACCATATTCAATGGGGAAACACGTCGGGACTTATTATGGCAAGCTTTTTTTTTTTTTTAGGGCTTTCCAGGGCATTTTTCATGGTTTGGCCACCGATAAGTGGGGTCGCCCCTTTCGGGGCGGGTGCTCTACTTTTAGGCAGGGATAGCCAAAAAGGGGACACTCAGGGACAGTTCATCTCCCGACAATATTGCTTATGGTGACAAACCCTAGTAGGCGTATCTCCAAAAACTACAGGAACCGTGAGTAAATCTACCAACACAGCCCACATTGTTTTCACATGGTATTGTCTATGTATATTTGCCCAGTATATGCCACAGTATCTACTCTAGTATATTTCGAAACACTCTTTTCTGTGGACACATTTATCATTTCTATGTATACTATATATGTGGGGGTTATATATATATATATATATATATATATATATATATAGCATCATAGAAAGGGTTAGGCAGCACTCCTTTTTCTCTGTTATACGGTGCCCGCGGTGGTCCCTCGACCAGGACAGATAAACAAATAAAGAAAGTCCGCAGCACTCCTTGAAGTAAAAAATGTGCAGTTTATTCACACGTCAGAAAAATGACAACGTTTCAGTTCTCTCACAGTTCTGTGAGAGAACTGAAACGTTGTCATTTTTCTGACATGTGTGAATAAACTGCACATTTTTTACTTCAAGGAGTGCTGCGGACTTTCTTTATTTATATATATATATATATATATATATATATATATATCTTTTCTGATTATTAGTTTTATTATGTATTATTAAATACAGAGGGTTTTTTCAGTAAGCTACACTGTTTATTCACCCATATATGAGAATCAAGGCCTAATGGAATTGCTTATCTATGAAATCAGGTGGACGCCACTATAATGGTTATACTAAACAGTTTATTCACCCCAACATGAGAATCAAGGCCTAATGGAATTGCTTATCTATGAAATCAGGTGGACACCACTATAATGGTTATACTAAACATTTTATTCACCCCAAGTTCCCAACATGAGAATCAAGGCCTAATGGAATTGCTTATATATTAAACAAGGTGGGCACCAAAATAACATTTACGGTAAATTACACAGCTTATTCACCCCATGTTGAGAATAAAGGTGTAATAGAATTGCTTATGTATTAAACAAGATGGACACCCAAATAACGGTTATATTACACAGCTTATTCACCCCAATTTGAGAATAAAGGCGTAACAGAATTGCTTATCTAATAAACAAGGTGGGCACCCAAAAAACTGTTATATTACACAGCTTATTCACCCCAATTTGAGAATGAGGGTCCATTCACACGTCCGCGATTTTTTTCCGGATCCGTTCCGGATTTTGCAGACCCATTTATTTTCAAAGGGGCCGGAACAGATGCTATGTGCTGTCCGCATCCGCATTTCTGGATCCGCAATTGCGGACAAGAAAAGGCATTTTCTATTATAGTGCCGGCGATGTGCGGTCCGCAAATTGCGGAACACACATTGCCGGTGTCCGTGTTTTGCGGACCGCAAAACACCTACGGACGTGTCAATGGACCCTAAAGGCGTAATAAAATTGCTTATTTATTAACCAAGGTGGGCACCATTCAATTAGATAGCTCTGTGCCCTACACAGGGGATTGATGCAAACTGCACTGTCTCCTATGGATCCCTTCAGCTTACAGAGCATGTGCTGTGCTGCAGTCTCCCTAGGCTCTCCCTATGCCCTCCCTACATTGTCTGAAAACTCTCCCTACGATCTCTTTACACTGACCCTACACTGTCCCTATCCCAGATTATACTATTAAAAGCTTTGTAAAACACTTTTACTAGCACTTGTCACATCTGTCCCTATGCTCAGTTCACTGTAAAATGGCGGAGACCGGGTAGGATGATGCCTTTTATAGGGCTGTGACATAACAGGGGCTGGCTATCTGGTGAATAGCTGGCTGCACGGCATTATGGGTAATCCCTCTTTGCCAGGCTTCTTACTTTCCCTTTGTAATATGTGCAGCAGCCATTTTAGAAAAAAATCTGATTCGTTACCACGAAGCGCAAAGAAATTCGAGTTTTTGCCAAATCAAATTTTTCACGAAATTCGGATCGAATTCAACTTGTTAATTTTAATTCACTCAACACTATTTCTAAATTTTGGAAGATGTTTTGTTCTAAGTTGGATATTATTCTTTCTTTTTTGTCATGTTTTTCAACCTGAGACCAACAGTCAGACAAAACGGTTAAACTAGTCTTTAGAGCAATATTTGAGGTGTTACATTTCTGACCGTTAGTTTGATTGGGTGTCTCATTTAGTCCTGGCAGAAATCTCCATAAACAGCCATGTTAACAGTTCTATTGATACCTCTCTGTTCCTTTGTAATTATGGTTTTCACTTGTTGTTCTTTTTCGTCCTCTATTTCTGATAATCCAGAGGTTGATATCTCTGCAAACAAACTGTGCACAGTCTGGGCACAAGGTAGGCCAAGCAGACTCAGCACTGATTTCATTCCTGTCGGCGGGGTATTTAAACAGGCTACTGCTGACCCACAGTTGACTGTGATTGGTCTTCTTGCTTAACACGCTTAGTTTGTGTTTTATGTGGATTCCTGGACTTCTGACCTTCTGCCTGTTAGTGACTTTGCCTCTGACTACTGATTTTGTCTCTGATGTTTCCTGGTTGGTATATTACTCTGTGTTTGTTTCTTCCATGGCTCTGACATTATTCTCTGGTTTTGATTCGATCTATCTGACTTCCCCTTTGTCACCCCTGAGTAGGTCCGGCGCACTTAGTCAGATCAAGGAATATCACCCAGTTGTGGGCCACCGTTTAGGACGGATCATCTAAGTAGGTAGAAACAGTGGTGTGGGTGGAGGTCAGGTCGGCACTGTTCCCTACCTAAGGTGACAATTGCCTGACATCTCCTTCATCTGCTTTTGCCATCACCCATTTACTAGCACCTTTATGTTCCTGTCATGTATCGGCGAGTTTCTACTTTTGTACATTTGTTATCTGCTAGCATTGATACATGCTTCATAATATTATTCTTCCGACAGTCCTGTTGTTATACAATTCAGCCCTTCGGTAAGTCCTGTGGGTATATGAGTAACGAGAGACTGCTATAGGTGAAATCCAGGTCTGCAGTCTTGTTAATAACCAACATTGTTACAGTATTCTAGTATGGTTTCCTGTATTTATATATATTTATGTATTACATATCTAGCATGGTGTTTTACTGCTAACATGATGTGTTGTAAAAGTTACAATTTTACTCTGATCATACATCACTGACAATTAGTCAAGCACATTCCAGGAAACACACGGTCTGATCCTGGTGTGATCACAGCCCATGCACGTTAATGGATCTTTCCCCTTCTCCTTCCCACATGTGAAAGCTGGTATTCCAGTTAAAAGCTACAGCAGCAATATCTCAATCAGCATGTAAGGTCACTGGGGAGCAAGGCATAAGGCATTTATTGATGCAGGAAGAAGGGTTTCCAAGGCTTGAGTGCAACCATCACTTGAGAACACACAACACAGCCACCATGAAATCCAGGTGGATTATAACCCCATTGACCTACGGTCCCAGGGTAGTCTACATGATGCTGCAAATAGGTATCTATGCCAAATAAAGCAAATGATGAATTTGAAAAGCAAAATACATCATAATATAGACTGGTAGGATGATAGATTGCTCCAATATCAAAAGGGCTGAGTGACAAGCCCTGTGACTGAAGCAGACTAATTTGGAAAGTTTTTTGCTATATAAAATGCATGGACTCCTAAGGACACCAAAGTTCCTCAAGTATGTGTTCCAAAGGAATAAAAACTATAGGGGAATTTACAAAACTAATAAGTTACCAGAGTGGCATACTTTAACAAAGAACTATGCAGATGTTCACTCTTACACAAGGTCATGATGAAGTTATGCTATGGTATAGCTTCTTCTACATTAGGCAGACAGAGGGCCACTCTATTTTATGGCTTTATCATCATTTATATTTGATATTCCTTGAACATTAGATATTTTAAATTAAAACTATTTCAAACAATTTTCCTTCATGAGGCTGTTCGTATGAACAGTGGTCCTGAGGAAGGGAGAGTGAATCTACCCGTAACGCGTATGGTGAAACAAGTGATGTACCTGCATTGAAAAGCCTCCGATAATACTGTATAGCCATACAGAAGAAAATTTCTACAGTAAAGGATTAACTATTCTTATCGTCGAAAGCTGCACCAAAGGAAATTGCGGAACAGAGTGGCAACTCCCGCGATCTTTGGAACTCCCGCGAAATTTAAACCAGCTTGCTGTATGGAGAGACTGAATAAGCCGGCAAATATTTAAAGCTCCATTGAAGCAATAGGGAGACAACAGACGCTAGACGGTAAGCCAAATATCGATTTAAAGTTTTCTTCGATTCAAAGCTCATATCGACCTTAAAAGGATATGCTATCAGAGACTTTTCACATTATCAGGATTCCTGTGGACACTTTATGAACATATTGCGCTCCCAGTGAATACACCTACAACATTTTCAGTGACATTCAGTTTCCCAAATTGGGATAGAGCGCTAGAAGATAATACCCCCTCTTTCCCAAATAACAGCATATACTTGAAGTTTTTTGGTGTGTTATATATTATTGAATTTATCGACACTATTGAGTGGTATCGAATATTCTATCGAATATTTCAACATTGAATTTTCTACCACTCAATTTATCGAATATTTCTATCGAATATATTTTTATCGAATATAGTATCGATCATATCCACCACAATATATGTGACTGTAATGTTGGATATTATTGCTACATTGTTCTTATAAATTTGATTACTTGTATTTTATGGGGATTTAATAAATATTTTCTGCACATGTCAATTTGGTTGCCAAGTGTATGAGTGCGCGCTCATTTTCCTATTACTACATTTGTCTTCAAATTTGAGTCTCTGGTTTCGCTGAAAACCCAAGTCATGGTTCAAGGCTATTTAACGAGTTTGATATTGACATACATGGTACATAGATATCACTGCAGAAACAGGTTTCTTACTTCTGTAGGAGAGTTATTTTGCATACTGCCTTAAAGGGAACCTGTCATCAAATAGGGACAGAAATGCTGATGTCAGCAGTGTGTCCCTCATGAGCTAAAGGTAAGTGGTTGCCGAGAACCAGCATCATAATCATTGCAGCACAGGCCTTGAAAAGAGTCAAATCTACCTGAGAAGAGTCCTGCTTATTCATAATCTCCTGCACTCTCCCCCATCTGCTGATGGTTGTCAGTTCTCTCCTAGACAGAAAGGGAGAAGACTAGGTAGAAGACTGTCAATCATCAGCAGGTGGGCAGGAGAGCAGGAATTCATGAATAACCATGACTCTTCTCAGGTGGCCATGACTCTTTTCCAGGCCCAGACTGCAATGATTGTGATGTTGGTTCTCGGCAACCACTTACTTTTAACCTTTTCATGACAGACCGCTGAAATCAACTCACCTGTCTCTACCTATTCTGCAGTTAGTATGGGCAGCACAAAGTTGATGACAGGTTCCCTTTAAAGAGGACCTGTCACCACAAAATGCAGTACAAGCTGCAGTCACAGATAACACCTGTCCTGTGTACTGATAGCTGTACATGGGGGTGGTCGTAAGTTAGCTAAATCTCCACAAGTAGAATCAGTATCTCTTGCATTAATGTAGGAAAACATAACAGCGCTAAAAGATTTCTCCCAAAGATGGAGCCAGCTCATGTAGAACATTTCACCAAACAACATTACAAAAATAATAATTCTAGAATTTACAGCACATGGGGATTGTGCCAAGCTATGCCCTATTCACAGTATAGGGCATAATTATCTGATTGGTGGGGTTCCGACCACCGCGACCCCAACAAACAGGAACATGGAGATCCCATTCACCTGTTTTGAGCATCAGGTTGCACTTTCATGTAGCTACTCCACTCATCTCTATGGGAGTGGAGAGACAGACCTGCTCGATACTCCTGGAACCGCTGTACCCTCTGCACTTTGTCAGGGCCATGCAGGCGTTATGATGTTTACACTGCCAGGCCCTGCCAAAGTGCAGAGAGAGCTGAGCCTCTAGGTGTAATGGCAACGCCCCCATTGCTCCTAGAGGCTTTTTTGCATATATTAAAACTTCTTATTTTTCCCAGAAACAAGGGCACATATGAACATGGGACCAACTCAGATGCCTTCAGCTGCCAAGCACGACTACAGCAGGTCAGCCAGGTTCACATGTACAAATCTGCTGACAGATTCCCTTTGATCCTTATAGCTCCTATATTAAGGGGTACATTGTAACAAACTGCAGCTGCTTTGTGTGTGTGATAATTGTACACAATGGGTGCACTATGAATGTCAAAGGTATTTATAAGAGGTTATAGCTTTTACTTATGGTTGTACTGTGTGGTAATAAAACTTGTTGGAAGAATTACAGTGCATTAACTTTCTAAGTTTATTAAATGTGCTGACACTTTTAGTGTGCTTGATGAAGAGCATCCAGGAATTCTTGAATATTACCATGACCGTTGGAGACAGTGGAGATTCCATCAGTTTACTTGCTGAAAGTAGAACCAGTACAATTTTCTTTTTGAGAACATCATGTGTAGCGCTCTAAGCTAATGTCATATCTGTTTTTCAATTGTTGTTTCAGGACATTGGAGAGCACCAAGTGTCTCCCATTTTAATTCCATCTATAAGGAATGTGCCACTATTTTCTATTGCATCTCCATATCAGAGGTCAGCAATCCCCGGCACTCTAGCTGTTTTGAAACTACAATTCCCAGAATGCTTCATTCACTTCTATGGGAGTTAAAAGGAAAGCTGAACAAGTGGGAATGATAGGTGTTGTAGTTTCACAGCAGCTGTAATGTGTCGTGCTCTAGTGGAGTCACTCCCCTAATCTGGTTGGAATGAATGGTCTGGGAAAATCAAACGAGAAGTTAAAAGCCAGGACAGTAAGTAGAATAAATTGAATGACGTTAAAAAAATCATTAGATTATAAGAGTTTTGTCGCACTCTGTGCAGGTATTGCTGTGCAAAGAGTTCCCACACCAGTTTACAATTAATTAAAAATCACAGCAGATGATCGTCAATCGGAATGCTTTTATTTGCTGAGTACATTGTCTGATGTTATATTGCCTGCTGGATATTGATTTAGCTTGTGATATAGACTATTACCCACAAATAAATGTGTTATCATTTTGAAAACTTATTGATATGTGACTGTTGATGAGATTGATAATACCGGCTCCGAAGTGGATGGCCATTTTTTATTTGTTACATCAGTCTTGTATAGGATGTATCAGTTATTTCTTTTTCGTTGTTCTATGTCTTGATGAATTTTGTTCTATTATAATCGCAGTGTCTGACAAAGGCCTACGCGTCGAAAACGTTAACATGAGCTGCCACATGTCTACCTAATGTACTCAGCAAATAAAAGCATTCCAATTGACGATCATCTGCTGTAGTTAAAAAAATCATATTCAGAAAAGCATCCACCAATTTGTTGTAAAAAAAAAAAAAGACATAGAATATTCACAGTGTCCATTTAATAGCAGTTAAAGAGCACCTGTCATGGGATTTTTATTCTTAGAATTGAATACCTTCAAATGTAGTCTGCCTCCAGCAGATGCCATCATGCTTGGTTTTTCAGACTGGCCCCTTTATTGTGTCGCTATGCCCCCTGCTCTCTTCTGGAGCCTAAAATTCTAATGAGTAGCAAAGTACAGGAGGAGGAGACCTCAACACTTCTCAATAGGCTTATTCTTCTCCCTGTCTGTGATGCTGTCAATCGCTGCGAACCACTTCACAGCCATGGAGAAGATGAGCTGTTCTCACTAGATTTAGTAAATCTTGCAAGAATAGGTTATGGAAGCGAGTTGTCACGGATGGTGTACAGGAAACAAGACAATGCAAAATAATCTATGACTCACTGGATCCACAACTAAGGAACAAAAGGGAGACCCCTGCATGAGACCTGGCACACTCTCCCTGACTGCTCAGCCTATGCGAACACCCCAAAGGTGGATGGTCGCATATCCACGTGCCTCGACTATCTAACACCTGAAGACCCTACAATAGTGAGGGGACACGACCACCAGCTCCCTACACTAGACACGGAGGGAGTCAGGGTCACCTAAGATCCAGGAAACAGAAAATCACAAATAAATATACAGCACTTATCTTGCAGAAGACTGGGAAATAGGAACAGCATGCACACACACTCCAGGAAGTTGTATAAGCCGCACACTACTGCATTATGGGGAGGAATTTAAAGGGAAGCAATCAGTCCAACTGCATGACAGCTGAGAGAGGCTAACGAGATGAGGAACTGAAAACCAAAACAAAGAAAACTCAAGGAGGAGGTTCTGAAAGGCTTCTGTCAGAGCTTCTCAGCTGTCTGGTTGTGACAGTACCCCTCCCTCTACGAGTGGACTCCGGACACTCAGAGCCCACCTTCTCAGGAAGGGACCTATGGAAAGCCCTGATGAGACGAGTGGCCTTAATGTCCGTCACTGGGACCCACATCCTCTCCTCAGGACCATAACCCTCCCAATGAACGAGGTACTGGAGAGAACCGCGGACAGAGGAGGAGGCAAAGGCGAGGGTACAATGGGTTGAACATAAGGTTTCAATAAGGACTTATGAAAAACATTATGGATCTTCCAAGTCTGAGGAAGATCAAGACGGTAGGCAACAGGATTGATGACAGACAGGATCTTGTAAGGCCCAATAAACCTAGGACCCAACTTCCAGGAGGGAACCTTCAATTTGATATTCTTGGTAGACAACCACACCAGATCACCAACATTCAAGTCCGGACCAGGCACACGTCTCTTATCTGCCACACGCTTATATCTCTCACTCATGCTCTTTAGATTATCCTGAATCTTTTGCCAAATAGATGACAAAGACGAGGAGAATCTGTCCTCATCAGGTAAACCAGAAGACCCCTCTCCCGAGAAAGTCCCAAACTGCGGATGAAACCCATATGCACCAAAAAATGGTGACTTATCAGAGGACTCCTGACGACGGTTATTTAAAGCAAACTCAGCAAGGGACAAAAAAGAACACCAATCCTCCTGATTCTCCGCCACAAAACAGCGCAGATATGTCTCCAGATTCTGATTGACGCGCTCTGTCTGGCCATTCGACTGCGGGTGGAAAGCAGAAGAGAATGACAACCGAACCTCCAAGCGAGAACAGAAAGCCTTCCAGAATCTGGAAACAAACTGTGTGCCCCTATCAGAGACTATGTCTGAAGGAATACCATGCAATTTGACAATGTGGTCAATAAATGCCTGCGCCAGCGTCTTAGCATTGGGCAAACCAGGAAAAGGGATGAAATGCACCATTTTGCTAAAGCGGTCCACCACCACCAGAATCACAGTCTTCCCCGAGGAACGAGGCAGGTCCGTTATGAAGTCCATGGACAGATGTGTCCAAGGACGGGAAGGAATGGGTAAGGGAAGGAGAGGACCTGATGGCCGTGAATGAGGGACTTTGGCACGAGCACAAGTCTCGCAGGCTGCGACAAAACCCTCAACCGACTTACGAAGCGCAGGCCACCAGAATCTCAGAGCGATGAGATCCAGTGTGGCTCTTGCCCCCGGGTGCCCAGCAAGGACCGTATCGTGGTGTTCCTTAAAAATCTTGTGTCTCAAAGCGAGAGGCACAAACAACCTCCCAGGAGGACAAAGATCAGGAGCCTCTGACTGGGCTGCCTGCACCTCTGCCTCCAATTCAGGAAAAAGAGCAGAGACTACCACACCTTCAGCCAAAATGGGACCCGGGTCTTCAAAATTCCCACCTCCCGGAAAACAACGTGACAGGGCATCTGCCTTCACATTCTTAACCCCAGGGCGGAACGTGACAACAAAATCAAACCTTGAAAAGAACAAAGACCATCTGGCCTGTCTCGGGTTCAGACGCTTGGCTGACTCCAAGTAGGCCAGATTTTTATGGTCAGTAAACACGGTAATCGGGTGTCTGGCTCCCTCTAGCCAATGGCGCCATTCCTCAAAAGCCAACTTGATGGCCAACAATTCCCTATCTCCCACATCGTAATTTCTCTCTGCGGAGGAGAGTTTCTTCGAGAAAAAGGCACACGGTCGCCATTTGGCAGGAGAGGAATCCTGAGACAAGACCGCACCCACACCTACCTCAGAAGCATCAACCTCAACTATGAAGGGTAAAGAAATATCAGGTTGTACCAGGATGGGAGCGGAAGCAAAACTCTCCTTGATATTAGAAAAGGCCTTACGCGCCTCTACCGACCAGGAAGAAAAATCTACCCCCTTTCTGGTCATATCAGTGAGTGGTTTAACAACAGAGGAATAATTCAAAATAAACTTCCTGTAATAATTGGCAAAGCCCAAAAAACGCATCAGCGCCTTCTGATTCTCAGGAAGCTTCCACTCAAGCACAGCGCGGACCGTCTCGGGGTCCATGCGAAAACCAGAAGCGGAGAGAAGAAACCCCAGAAATTGAATTTCTGGAACCGCAAACACACATTTTTCCAGTTTCGCGTATAATTTATTCTCCCGCAGGATGAGCAACACCTGACGTAAGTGTTCCTTATGAGTTTTGAAATCAGGAGAAAAAATCAAAATGTCATCCAAATACACTAATACAAATTTTCCCATTAAATGATAGAAAATGCTGTTCACGAAATGCTGAAAAACGGCTGGGGCATTCGTCAAACCAAAAGGCATAACCAAATTCTCAAAATGGCCCTCAGGGGTATTGAAGGCCGTCTTCCATTCGTCTCCTTCTCTGACCCTGACCAGGTTGTATGCCCCTCTTAGGTCTAATTTGGAAAAGACTTTAGCCCCAACAACCTGGTTAAACAGGTCCGGGATCAGAGGAAGCGGATAAGGGTCACGAATAGTGATACTGTTCAGCTCCCTGAAATCCAGACAAGGTCTTAAAGAACCATCTTTTTTCTTAACAAAAAAAAAAACCAGCGGCAACAGGTGACTTTGAGGGTCGTATGTGTCCTTTTCTCAGACTCTCAGAGATATAAGCACGCATAGCGACCCTCTCAGGTTGGGAAAGATTGTATAAACGAGATTTAGGCAGCTTGGCGCCTGGGATGAGATTAATAGGGCAATCGTACTCCCTGTGCGGGGGCAAATCCTGAACTCCACTCTCAGAGAAGACATCCGAAAATTCAGAGAGGTAAGGTGGTACAATCATAGTAGAAACCTCATAAACAGATGTCGTGAGGCAATTCTCTCTGCAAAAGTCACTCCAACCATTTATTTGCCTCGCTTGCCAATCAATGGTGGGGTTATGTTTAGTGAGCCTGGGTAGCCCCAACACTAGAGGAGTAGGCAAACCGCTAAGGACGAAACATGACACATCCTCAACATGAGTATCACTCACAATTAAACGGATATTGTGAACTATGCCCTTAAATGATTTCTGAGAAAGTGGAGCGGAATCAATAGCAAAAACAGGAATATCCTTTCCCAAAGTGCATACCTGGAAACCATGAGTTATTGCAAATTGACTATCAATGAGATTGACAGCTGCTCCACTATCCACAAAAATCTCACAAAAAATGATCTTGCTCTCTAGCGCCACCCTAGCAGGCAGGACAAAACGGGAACTACAAGCAAACGGAAAACCTTCAGTTTCCGCCTCAACCCTGTCAATAGTAACAGACGGAACATTTTTAAAAGATTTTTTCCTTTTTGTTTCTTTATTACTCCCAGAAAACTTCCTGTATCTCCTAGAGGGACAAACATTCGCCAAATGATTTATACCTCCACAACAAAAACAAACCCTCCCATGCGGGCTGAATCTTCTATTGTCAGAGGCAATCACCCCCAGCTGCATGGGCTCCTGCTCAGAAGGGGCTGACAGCGACTGAGACCCCTGCGCACAGAATGAGACCGCTGCACTGTCCCGAGACTGAGTATGACAGGAAGGAGAGATCTCTCCTCTCTCTCTAAGACGCCTGTCAATACGAACGGCCTGAGACATAGCAGAATCCAAGGAGGTAGGTCTCTCATGAAAGGCAAATGCATCTTTCAATCCCTCTGAAAGACCATGGCAAAATTGACTTCGGAGTGCAGCATCATTCCAACCAGTATCAGCTGCCCATCTCCGAAATTCTGAGCAGTATCTCTCTGCGGATTCTTTACCCTGGCATAACAGACGTAGTCTAGACTCAGCCAGAGCAATACGATCCGGATCATCATATATCTGACCCAGGGCTAAAAAGAATTCATCCACTGAACGGAGGGGCCGTGCCCCCTCCGGCAGCGAAAAGGCCCAGGACTGAGCGTTACCCCTGAGCAGCGATATAATGATCCCCACCCTCCGTTCCTCATCACCAGAGGAATGGGGAAGAAGGCGAAAATTGAGTTTGCAAGCCTCTCTAAAACGCACAAAATTCTCACTACCCCCGGAGAACGTATCCGGGAGCGAGATCTTAGGCTCCGAACAAACTCCATGAACGCAAGCTGAACCGGTCACTTGAAACTGAGAAAAAGTCTTACGGAGATCAGCTACCTCCAATGAAAGACCCTGGAAGCGTTCAGCCAAAAGTGAAACGGGATCCATGCTTGAGACGGTTTTGGCGGCTTATAATGTCACGGATGGTGTACAGGAAACAAGACAATGCTAAATAATCTATGACTCACTGGATCCACAACTAAGGAACAAAAGGGAGACCCCTGCATGATACCTGGCACACTCTCCCTGACTGCTCAGCCTATGCGAACACCCCAAAGGTGGATGGTCGCATATCCACGTGCCTCGACTATCTAACACCTGAAGACCCTACAATAGTGAGGGGACACGACCACCGGCTCCCTACACTAGACACGGAGGGAGTCAGGGTCACCTAAGATCCAGGAAACAGAAAATCACAAATAAATATACAGCACTTATCTTGCAGAAGACTGGGAAATAGGAACAGCATGCACACACACTCCAGGAAGTTGTATAAGCCGCACACTACTGCATTATGGGGAGGAGTTTAAAGGGAAGCAATCAGTCCAACTGCATGACAGTTGAGAGAGGCTAATGAGATGAGGAACTGAAAACCAAAACAAAGAAAACTCAAGGAGGAGGTTCTGAAAGGCTTCTGTCAGAGCTTCTCAGCTGTCTGGTTGTGACACGAGTACAGGGAGTACTATGTTCGCTTATGAGGACCCCTAGAGGAGCAGAGGATGGAAGTGGTAGTGACTCTGACTATAGGATGTGTCACAGTAGTTGCCCTCAGGCTGTTGCTGCCTTTGGTCGGTGCAATGAGAGGAGAGAGCACCCTTTCTTCCCTCGAGGAACTCCCTGTCACTTGGGTTCCTGCCTGATAATGTTAAGTGTCTGTATGGGCGCGAGGCTGGGCGTGTGTAGCATGCAGGGGCCAGTGTGTGGTGATGTAGGAGTCAGTAAACCAGGCCAGCATTAAACAGAATAAACAAAATTTCCAGATAGCAATGTATGACTTTTGGCAATGCTGGAAGTTATGAGTAGCAAACGTACAGGGAGGAGGAGACCTCTTTATACACTATTTTAATAATGTCCCTCTCAGTATAATCTCTGGCTGGTGGCTGTATTCTTGCAATAATGCCTGTAATTCGCACTGTAGTGGGCAGGTCCATTGAATACGATTGTCCAAAATATGTTCAAGTGTGTAGGGTGTTTTAACTTGTTATCCTTCCATGGCAGAAAAGTCTGAAATAGCTGAAGTATCAGGTTACCTTGATGACTGACTCCTTGCTCAGCCATGCAGATTCTCTATCTTCTCAATCATGCAGATTCACTTTCTTATGTCCTTTCTTCCTCCAAGAAAATTCAAGGAACTGTGAGTCTTCGAAATTTGAAGCTTTTTGACGTGAGGAGAACATGATATTTGCTTCCTCCCTCTTCAAGCTCTCCCTCAGACTAAGTAGAACACTCTAGAGCTAGGGGAGAGCCAGCCCACACCCTAAGCCCCTAAGAGAGCTGGTCCAGGATTAGTTAACCCTGGCCGTGCCTACGCCATGCATAGCTATGGTGGGTACAATACATAGCACAGAACATTACATAACAATGCATAAAGAACAGACCATTTGCAGATACCTCCTTTACTGAGGTAAAGCACTTGCATAGCCTGTGATTTACCAAATCTCAGGAGAAGAGCTTGCCTTCTCCCTGGCTGCGAAATGGTCAGCAGTGATTGGACAGTGTCACAGCCAAGGATAAGGATTCAACCACTTAAGAGAGCTTAGGTCTCCTTTTCCCTTACCGTTGCTACTCATTAGCATTTTGGGCACCAGAAAAAGGCAGGGGGCATAGCAGATGGTCCAATCTGAAAGAAAAAAAAAACAAGCACGATTGCATCTGCTGGAGAAGGACTACAGATAAACCTATTAGTTTTAGAAAAAAAAACAGGGCCTCTTTAACCACCTCAGCCCCCAGTGCTTAAACACCCTGAAAGACCAGGCCACTTTTTACACTTCTGACCTACACTACTTTCACCGTTTATTGCTCGGTCATGCAACTTACCACCCAAATGAATTTTACCTCCTTTTCTTCTCACTAATAGAGCTTTCATTTGGTGGTATTTCATTGCTGCTGACATTTTTACTTTTTTTGTTATTAATCGAAATTTAACGATTTTTTTGCAAAAAAATGACATTTTTCACTTTCAGTTGTAAAATTTTGCAAAAAAAAACGACATCCATTTGGAATTTTGCTCTAAATTTATAGTTCTACATGTCTTTGATAAAAAAAAAATGTTTGGGTAAAAAAAAAATGGTTTGGGTAAAAGTTATAGCGTTTACAAACTATGGTACAAAAATGTGAATTTCCGCTTTTTGAAGCAGCTCTGACTTTCTGAGCACCTGTCATGTTTCCTGAGGTTCTACAATGCCCAGACAGTACAAACACCCCACAAATGACCCCATTTCTGAAAGTACACACCCTAAGGTATTCGCTGATGGGCATAGTGAGTTCATAGAACTTTTTATTTTTTGTCACAAGTTAGCGGAAAATTATGATTTTTTTTTTTTTTTTTTTTTCTTACAAAGTCTCATATTCCACTAACTTGTGACAAAAAATAAAAAGTTCTATGAACTCACTATGCCCATCAGCGAATACCTTGGGGTCTCTTCTTTCCAAAATGGGGTCACTTGTGGGGTAGTTATACTGCCCTGGCATTCTAGGGGCCCAAATGTGTGGTAAGGAGTTTGAAATCAAATTCTGTAAAAAATGACCTGTGAAATCCGAAAGGTGCTCTTTGGAATATGGGCCCCTTTGCCCACCTAGGCTGCAAAAAAGTGTCACACATCTGGTATCTCCGTACTCAGGAGAAGGTGGGGAATGTGTTTTGGAGTGTTATTTTATATATACCCATGCTGGGTGAGAGAAATATCTTGGCAAAAGACAACTTTTCCCATTTTTTTATACAAAGTTGTCATTTGACCAAGATATTTATCTCACCCAGCATGGGTATATGTAAAAAGACACCCCAAAACACATTCCTCAACTTCTCCTGAGTACGGGGATACCAGATGTGTGACACTTTTTTGCAGCCTAGATGGGCAAAGGGGCCCATATTCCAAAGAGCACCTTTCGGATTTCACTCCTCATTTTTTCCTGAATTTGATTTCAAACTCCTTACCACACATTTGGGCCCCTAGAATACCAGGGCAGTATAACTACCCCACAAGTGACCCCATTTTGGAAAGAAGACACCCCAAGGTATTCCGTGAGGGGCATGGCGAGTTCCTAGAATTTTTTATTTTTTGTCACAAGTTAGTGGAAAATGATGATTTTTTTTTTAATTTTTTTTTTCATACAAAGTCTCATATTCCACAAACTTGTGACAAAAAATAAAAACTTCCATGAACTCACTATGCCCATCAGCGAATACCTTGGGGTCTCTTCTTTCCAAAATGGGGTCACTTGTGGGGTAGTTATACTGCCCTGGCATTCTAGGGGCCCAAATGTGTGGTAAGTAGGTAAATGACCTGTGAAATCCGAAAGGTGCTCTTTGGAATGTGGGCCCCTTTGCCCACCTAGGCTGCAAAAAAGTGTCACACATCTGGTATCTCTGTATTCAGGAGAAGTTGAGGAATGTGTTTTGGGGTGTCTTTTTACATATACCCATGCTGGGTGAGATAAATATCTTGGTCAAATGCCAACTTTGTATAAAAAAATGGGAAAAGTTGTCTTTTGCCAAGATATTTCTCTCACCCAGCATGGGTATATGTAAAATGACACCCCAAAACACATTCCCCAACTTCTCCCGATTACGGAGATACCAGATGTGTGACACTTTTTTGCAGCCTAGGTGGGCAAAGGGGCCCATATTCAAAAGAGCACCTTTCGGATTTCACAGGTCATTTTTTACAGAATTTGATTTCAAACTCCTTACCACACATTTGGGCCCCTAGAATGCCAGGGCAGTATAACTACCCCACAAGTGACCCCATTTTGGAAAGAAGAGACCCCAAGGTATTCGCTGATGGGCATAGTGAGTTCATGGAAGTTTTTATTTTTTGTCACAAGTTAGTGGAATATGAGACTTTGTATGAAAAAAAAAAAAAAAAGAAAAAATAAGCATTTTCCACTAACTTGTGACAAAAAATAAAAAATTCTAGGAACTCGCCATGCCCCTCACGGAATACCTTGGGGTGTCTTCTTTCCAAAATGGGGTCACTTGTGGGGTAGTTATACTGCCCTGGCATTTTCCAGGGGCCCTAATGTGTGGTAAGTAGGTAAATGACCTGTGAAATCCTAAAGGTGCTCTTTGGAATATGGGCCCCTTTGCCCACCTAGGCTGCAAAAAAGTGTCACACATGTGGTATCGCTGTATTCAGGAGAAGTTGGGGAATGTGTTTTGGGGTGTCATTTTACATATACCCATGCTGGGTGAGAGAAATATCTTGGCAAAAGACAACTTTTCCCATTTTTTTATACAAAGTTGGCATTTGACCAAGATATTTCTCTCACCCAGCATGGGTATATGTAAAATGACACCCCAAAACACATTCCCCAACTTCTCCTGAGTACGGCGATACCAGATGTGTGACACTTTTTTGCAGCCTAGATGCGCAAAGGTGTCCAAATTCCTTTTAGGAGGGCATTTTTAGACATTTGGATACCAGACTTCTTCTCACGCTTTGGGGCCCCTAGAATGCCAGGGCAGTATAAATACCCCACATGTGACCCCATTTTGGAAAGAAGACACCCCAAGGTATTCAATGAGAGGCATGGCGAGTTCATAGAAATTTTTTTTTTTTGGCACAAGTTAGCGGAAATTGATATTTTTAATTTTTTTCTCACAAAGTCTCCCGTTCCGCTAACTTGGGACAAAAATTTCAATCTTTCATGGACTCAATATGCCCCTCACGGAATACCTGGGGGTGTCTTCTTTCCGAAATGGGGTCACATGTGGGGTATTTATACTGCCCTGGCATTCTAGGGGCCCTAAAGCGTGAGAAGAAGTCTGGAATATAAATGTCTAAAAAATTTTACGCATTTGGATTCCGTGAGGGGTATGGTGAGTTCATGTGAGATTTTATTTTTTGACACAAGTTAGTGGAATATGAGACTTTGTAAGAAAAAAAAAAAAAAATTCCGCTAACTTGGGCCAAAAAAATATCTGAATGGAGCCTTACAGAGGGGTGATCAATGACAGGGGGGTGATCAATGACAGGGGGGTGATCAATGACAGGGGGGTGATCAATGACAGGGGGGTTGATCAATGACAGGGGGGTTGATCAATGACAGGGGGGTGATCAGGGAGTCTATATGGGGTGATCACCACAGTCATTGATCACGCCCCTGTAAGGCTTCATTCAGACGTCCGGATGCGTTTTGCGGATCGGATCCATCTATCAGTGCATCCGTAAAAATCATGCGGACGTCTGAATGGAGCTTTACAGGGGGGTGATCAGGGAGTCTATATGGGGTGATCACCACAGTCATTGATCATGCCCCTGTAAGGCTTCATTCAGACGTCCGGATGCGTTTTGCGGATCGGATCCATCTATCAGTGCATCCGTAAAAATCATGCGGACATCTGAATGGAGCTTTACAGGGGGGTGATCAGGGAGTCTATATGGGGTGATCACCACAGTCATTGATCATGCCCCTGTAAGGCTTCATTCAGACGTCCGGATGCGTTTTGCGGATCGGATCCATCTATCAGTGCATCCGTAAAAATCATGCGGACATCTGAATGGAGCTTTACAGGGGGGTGATCAGGGAGTCTATATGGGGTGATCACCACAGTCATTGATCATGCCCCTGTAAGGCTTCATTCAGACGTCCGGATGCGTTTTGCGGATCGGATCCATCTATCAGTGCATCCGTAAAAATCATGCGGACGTCTGAATGGAGCTTTACAGGGGGGTGATCAGGGAGTCTATATGGGGTGATCACCACAGTCATTGATCATGCCCCTGTAAGGCTTCATTCAGACGTCCGGATGCGTTTTGCGGATCGGATCCATCTATCAGTGCATCCGTAAAAATCATGCGGACATCTGAATGGAGCTTTACAGGGGGGTGATCAGGGAGTCTATATGGGGTGATCACCACAGTCATTGATCACGCCCCTGTAAGGCTTCATTCAGACGTCCGGATGCGTTTTGCGGATCCGATCCATCTATCAGTGGATCCGTAAAAATCATGCGGACGTCTGAATGGAGCTTTACAGGGGGTTGATCAATGACAGGGGTGTAATCAATGACAGGGGGGGTGATCAGGGAGTCTATATGGGGTGATAACCACAGTCATTGATCGCGCCCCTGTAAGGCTTCATTCAGACGTCCGGATGCGTTTTGCGGATCCGATCCATCTATCAGTGGATCCGTAAAAATCATGCGGACATCTGAATGGAGCTTTACAGGGGGGTAATCAATGACAGGGGGGTGATCAATGACAGGGGGGTGATCAGGGAGTCTATATGGGGTGATCAGGGGTGATCAGGGGCTAATAAGGGGTTAATAAGTGACGGGGGGGGGGGTGTAGTGTAGTGTAGTGGTGCTTGGTGGGACTTTACTGAGCTACCTGTGTCCTCTGGTGGTCGATCCAAACAAATGGGACCACCAGAGGACCAGGTAGCAGGTATATTAGACGCTGTTATCAAAACAGCGTCTAATATACCTGTTAGGGGTTAAAAAAAACACATCTCCAGCCTGCCAGCGAACGATCGCCGCTGGCAGGCTGGAGATCAACTCTTTTACCTTCCGTTCCTGTGAGCGCGCGCGCCTGTGTGCGCGCGTTCACAGGAAATCTCGGCCATCGCGAGATGACGCATATATGCGTGACTGTGCGCAGGGCTGCCACCTCCGGAACGCGAACCTGCGTTAGGCGGTCCGGAGGTGGTTAAAGCATGTGAAGGAAATTGTCTAACTCTTGTGTGACTTTTTGTAACTCTTGTGTGTGTCACGTGATCACATTTTATTACCTTTTTTGGGTAAGAGAAGCAATGAAAAAACGGCAACCATTTTTTCTGTTACGCCATTCACCGTATTGGAAAAATATTTTTATATTTTAATATTACGGGCGTTTTTGGTCGCGGTGATACCCATGATGTTTATATTTTTTGTTATTTATGTATTTATTTTTTTATTATACGGAGAGGGGGTGATTTATATTTTTAAAATTTTTTGTATGTTTTTAAGCAGCTTTTTAACTTTTTTGTTATGGTTTTGAAGCTCATATTTGAGCCTACAAAATCCAATTTTTTTTTTAAATCTGAACATTGATTATTATATAACGTCCATTTAAATGTCAGAATTGCTCATTTTAACTTTTTATATATACTAAAAAAAAATCTTTTTGTTAGGATTTTGAAGCTCATACTTGAGCCTACAAAATTAAATTTTTTGTTTTTAATTCTGAACATTCATGGATTTTTTACGTTCATTTAAATGTCAGAATTGCTCATTTCTTATATTGGCCTGCCAGCTGCTGGTCAAAATAAGAATCTTCATCGAGACATAGCATATTTAAATCAATTACCGGCATCCTCATTGGCCGCAGAGGATGCCGGTAAGAAGCCCGGAAGCGCGCTGATAGCAAAGGGGTTAAATCACATTTTTAAGTTACATGTTTTTTTTTAAATTTTTTTGAGTTTTAATTTTTTCATGTCACTATCCATATTTTAAAAATTGTATATAATCCTGCACACTAGGCCCAAAACTTCCTGTCTTTTGAGAGCAGCTACATGGGCCACAGACAGAATGGACAGGAGCTGACATATTGACTTCTATGGCAGAGTTTTCTAGGCATGCTCTGTGACCTGGGCAGAGGTTGGGTGGGAGCTTATAACCTGTGATATCACCTATTGTGAATGGTGGATCCTGTCTTATCTATGTAGAGGTGTTACATGTCATTGTAATTCTGCCTGTGATGATACGATAACTATTGAAAAGTTACCTGTACAGAACAGGAAATAATGACTGATTAGACCTACACCCTGTACAGAATTATTAGGCAAATGAGTATTTTCACCACATCATCCTCTTTATGCATGTTGTCTTACTCCAAGCTGTATAGGCTCGAAAGCCTACTACCAATTAAGCATATTAGGTGATGTGCATCTCTGTAATGAGAAGGAGTGTGGTCTAATGACATCAACACCCTATATCAGGTGTGCATAATTATTAGGCAACTTCCTTTCCTTTGGCAAAATGGGTCAAAAGAAGGACTTGACAGGCTCAGAAAAGTCAAAAATAGTGAGATATCTTGCAGAGGGATGCAGCACTCTTAAAATTGCAAAGCTTCTGAAGCGTGATCATCGAACAATCAAGCGTTTCATTCAAAATAGTCAACAGGGTCGCAAGAAGCGTGTGGAAAAACCAAGGCGCAAAATAACTGCCCATGAACTGAGAAAAGTCAAGCGTGCAGCTGCCAAGATGCCACTTGCCACCAGTTTGGCCATATTTCAGAGCTGCAACATCACTGGAGTGCCCAAAAGCACAAGGTGTGCAATACTCAGAGACATGGCCAAGGTAAGAAAGGCTGAAAGACGACCACCACTGAACAAGACACACAAGCTGAAACGTCAAGACTGGGCCAAGAAATATCTCAAGACTGATTTTTCTAAGGTTTTATGGACTGATGAAATGAGAGTGAGTCTTGATGGGCCAGATGGATGGGCCCGTGGCTGGATTGGTAAAGGGCAGAGAGCTCCAGTCCGACTCAGACGCCAGCAAGGTGGAGGTGGAGTACTGGTTTGGGCTGGTATCATCAAAGATGAGCTTGTGGGGCCTTTTCGGGTTGAGGATGGAGTCAAACTCAACTCCCAGTCCTACTGCCAGTTTCTGGAAGACACCTTCTTCAAGCAGTGGTACAGGAAGAAGTCTGCATCCTTCAAGAAAAACATGATTTTCATGCAGGACAATGCTCCATCACACGCATCCAAGTACTCCACAGCGTGGCTGGCAAGAAAGGGTATAAAAGAAGAAAATCTAATGACATGGCCTCCTTGTTCACCTGATCTGAACCCCATTGAGAACCTGTGGTCCATCATCAAATGTGAGATTTACAAGGAGGGAAAACAGTACACCTCTCTGAACAGTGTCTGGGAGGCTGTGGTTGCTGCTGCACGCAATGTTGATGGTGAACAGATCAAAACACTGACAGAATCCATGGATGGCAGGCTTTTGAGTGTCCTTGCAAAGAAAGGTGGCTATATTGGTCACTGATTTGTTTTTGTTTTGTTTTTGAATGTCAGAAATGTATATTTGTAAATGTTGAGATGTTATATTGGTTTCACTGGTAAAAATAAATAATTGAAATGGGTATATATTTGTTTTTTGTTAATTTGCTTAATAATTATGCACAGTAATAGTCACCTGCACACACAGATATCCCCCTAAAATAGCTAAAACTAAAAACAAACTAAAAACTACTTCCAAAAATATTCAGCTTTGATATTAATGAGTTTTTTGGGTTAATTGAGAACATGGTTGTTGTTCAATAATAAAATTAATCCTCAAAAATACAACTTGCCTAATAATTCTGCACTCCCTGTAGTGGTGAGTGTAAAAATTGCAGGGTTATTTTAAAGATAGTGACATGAGGAAAAAAATTTACCAAAATTTGTAAAAAGAAATATGTCTAGTATGAAAATGTGATTTAAACAATGGGTCATTTTTTAACAGCATTTAGATATATATATGCTTTACAGCAGCCACCATGGCCCATCGACTCAATGGTCAGGAGGGAACTCACTGACTTCTATGGCAGTTTTCTAGCCATGCTCTGTGACCTGTGCAGACGTCAGGAGGTAGCTGATAAACTGTGATATCACCTATTTGAAAAGCAGATCATGTGCTATATATATATATATATATATATATATATATATATATACTGATTGGGGGTCATTCACATTGGGGTCCGAGTTTATGTCTGATTGGGGGTCTGATCTGAGGTCTTATTGGGGTATTATTAACATTAGGGGTATGATTGGTGGACTGACCTAAGGTGTCATGAAAAATATTTTTTTCTTATTGTCCCCCTCTAAAACCTAGGTGCGTCCTATGGGTCGGTGCATCTTATAGGGCGAAAAATACGGTACTTGCTTGCTCCTTCTCCTCCCGACCTCCCCTGCCCTCTGCGTACGCCGCGTGCCGTGTCTTCACACGCAGGCACAGCAACACTAGGGTGAGCCGAGCCCCGGTCTCCTTCCTGAACTGCAGAGCGGTGCCCCCTTCCAGTCCTGAGCCCAGCTGCCCAGAGCACTGATCCTGAGCCAGCTGGAGTCTTCAGAAGTGTATGTATTTACAGTAATTCCCTGTAAGCTATATTATACAGTACAGACCAAAAGTTTGGACACACCTTCTCATTCAAAGAGTTTTCTTTATTTTCATGACTATGAAAATTGTAGATTCACACTGAAGGCATCAAAACTATGAATTAACACATGTGGAATTATATACATAACAAACAAGTGTGAAACAACTGAAAATATGTCATATTCTAGGTTCTTCAAAGTAGCCACCTTTTGCTTTGATTACTGCTTTGCACACTCTTGGCATTCTCTTGATGAGCTTCAAGAGGTAGTCCCCTGAAATGGTTTTCACTTTACAGGTGTGCCCTGTCAGGTTTAATAAGTGGGTTTCTTGCCTTATAAATGGGGTTGGGAACATCAGTTGCGTTGAGGAGAAGTCAGGCGGATACACAACTGATAGTCCTACTGAATAGACTGTTAGAATTTGTATTATGGCAAGAAAAAAGCACTTAAGTAAAGAAAAACGAGTGGCCATCATTACTTTAAGAAATGAAGGTCAGTCAGTCAGCCGAAAAATTGGGAAAACTTTGAAAGTAAGGGCTATTTGACCATGAAGGAGAGTGATGGGGTGCTGCGCCAGATGACCTGGCCTCCACAGTCACCGGACCTGAACCCAATCGAGATGGTTTGGGGTGAGCTGGACCGCAGAGTGAAGGCAAAAGGGCCAACAAGTGCTAAGCATCTCTGGGAACTCCTTCAAGACTGTTGGAAGACCATTTCAGGTGACTACCCCTTGAAGCTCATCAAGAGAATGCCAAGAGTGTGCAAAGCAGTAATCAAAACAAAAGGTGGCTACTTTGAAGAACCTAGAATATGACATATTTTCAGTTGTTTCACACTTGTTTGTTATGTATATAATTCCACATGTGTTAATTCATAGTTTTGATGCCTTCATAGTTATGAAAATAAAGAAAACTCTTTGAATGAGAAGGTGTGTCCAAACTTTTGGTCTGTACTGTATGTATATATTACTTGTTTTATGTGAGTAAGAGTGCTGGGTGGTTGGAGAAGGGGGGGTGGAGAAAGGGGAGGGAGGGGTGGATGGAGCGGTTAGTACAGTACTATATGCACATTGTAAAAAAAAAAAAAAGTAATCTGCAAAATACTATATATTTGTGTCAGAAGTTGTGCTTTTTTAATTTTTAGAATAATGATACAACCATTTTATTTGATACTTTTGTGCTGATTCTTTTTTTCCCCTCTATATTAAGGGACACTATAGTCACCATGTCGGGGGGTAATAATTCAATTAAGAATTATTAATTATGGTCATAAAAATGATTAACCATAAAAAAATTAAATTTATAAAATTTGTCATAAATTCTTAAAATCATGACCTGGTGAATTGTAGACAACCTAATTGATACAATTCACATCTGAGTCCGACTATTTCCTCAGATAAATAAGTTATTTTTGACGTGAGATGACGTTAATGATAAAATATAGTTCTGCTTTATACAATAATACTCAGGTATTACAAAAATATGCAGATTTATTGGTTACAAGGTTATAAACATATATAAGTAAATAAACACAATGATACATGCAAATGAATATATATACCGTTAATATAAAGCATTACAAGCTTAACAATACATGTGAGTGGAAATAACTTGTCGCATTATAACCAGGCTATTATTAGGTTAGGATATCAAAGTAGGAACATAAGTTATATACATTACTTCTGTTCAGAGAAAACCTCATGATATCAAGATGGGCATGTTTAATCCTAGACATCATTATAGAATGCTAAATACATTCTGCCCCCCTAACCAACTACACAACACATGACTTCAAGATGGGCACTTCCATCCAAGGATATAACTTAGAAGAGACAACTGTATCCTTCCGCCCCATCCTGGACTATTTTCACACATATAACTTTGGTAAGACTATTAAGACAAATAACAGGGATCTAGGATCTTAAATGGGAAGGATTTGAAATAAATCTTTCCTGTGGGAATCCATCACTTAGCTTGGCGAAGAATGTTCTATCAATATATATATATATATATATATATATATACAGGGAGTGCAGAATTATTAGGCAAGTTGTATTTTTGAGGATTAATTTTATTATTGAACAACAACCATGTTCTCAATGAACCCAAAAAACTCATTAATATCAAAGCTGAATATTTTTGGAAGTAGTTTTTAGTTTGTTTTTAGTTTTAGCTATTTTAGGGGGATATCTGTGTGTGCAGGTGACTATTACTGTGCATAATTATTAGGCAACTTAACAAAAAACAAATATATACCCATTTCAATTATTTATTTTTACCAGTGAAACCAATATAACATCTCAACATTCACAAATATACATTTCTGACATTCAAAAACAAAACAAAAACAAATCAGTGACCAATATAGCCACCTTTCTTTGCAAGGACACTCAAAAGCCTGCCATCCATGGATTCTGTCAGTGTTTTGATCTGTTCACCATCAACATTGCGTGCAGCAGCAACCACAGCCTCCCAGACACTGTTCAGAGAGGTGTACTGTTTTCCCTCCTTGTAAATCTCACATTTGATGATGGACCACAGGTTCTCAATGGGGTTCAGATCAGGTGAACAAGGAGGCCATGTCATTAGATTTTCTTCTTTTATACCCTTTCTTGCCAGCCACGCTGTGGAGTACTTGGACACGTGTGATGGAGCATTGTCCTGCATGAAAATCATGTTTTTCTTGAAGGATGCAGACTTCTTCCTGTACCACTGCTTGAAGAAGGTGTCTTCCAGAAACTGGCAGTAGGACTGGGAGTTGAGCTTGACTCCATCCTCAACCTGAAAAGGCCCCACAAGCTCATCTTTGATGATACCAGCCCAAACCAGTACTCCACCTCCACCTTGCTGGCGTCTGAGTCGGACTGGAGCTCTCTGCCCTTTACCAATCCAGCCACGGGCCCATCCATCTGGCCCATCAAGACTCACTCTCATTTCATCAGTCCATAAAACCTTAGAAAAATCAGTCTTGAGATATTTCTTGGCCCAGTCTTGACGTTTCAGCTTGTGTGTCTTGTTCAGTGGTGGTCGTCTTTCAGCCTTTCTTACCTTGGCCATGTCTCTGAGTATTGCACACCTTGTGCTTTTGGGCACTCCAGTGATGTTGCAGCTTTGAAATATGGCCAAACTGGTGGCAAGTGGCATCTTGGCAGCTGCACGCTTGACTTTTCTCAGTTCATGGGCAGTTATTTTGCGCCTTGGTTTTTCCACACGCTTCTTGCGACCCTGTTGACTATTTTGAATGAAACGCTTGATTGTTCGATGATCACGCTTCAGAAGCTTTGCAATTTTAAGAGTGCTGCATCCCTCTGCAAGATATCTCACTATTTTTGACTTTTCTGAGCCTGTCAAGTCCTTCTTTTGACCCATTTTGCCAAAGGAAAGGAAGTTGCCTAATAATTATGCACACCTAATATAGGGTGTTGATGTCATTAGACCACACCCCTTCTCATTACAGAGATGCACATCACCTAATATGCTTAATTGGTAGTAGGCTTTCGAGCCTATACAGCTTGGAGTAAGACAACATGCATAAAGAGGATAATGTGGTCAAAATACTCATTTGCCTAATAATTCTGCACGCAGTGTATATATATATATATATATATATATATATATAAAAGCAATTATTTAATGCTTTGCTAGATTATGAGTTTAGATTCTTCTGCAGGTAGAATGAAGCCTCACAATATCCTAAGACTACATCTCAATATGGAGATGATCAATTTATTTAATCATTTATTTATTCGCCAATCTAGATGGTATAATTTCACCCACACTATCAAATTAGTCTTAATAAAATGAAATATAATTTTCTGTGTCTCTTACCAAGTCCTAGTAGGAATCTCACTTCTGCTCCTAGGAAAGCTAGGTGGTCCATCATAGCGCATCTCATTATGGCTTTCATCTTGATAAACCCCTCTAGAGAGCTCCACTTCTCTCTTTTCCTTTTTAATCTCCAGCTCTCGCTTTTCTCTTGCTAGTTAGCTCCCATGCTACTCCGCACACGAGTAATTATTTCCCCCCTTATCTAACAATCATCCCCTTTAGGTTAGGGATTCCCAATCAGGTAAGGTGGGTGTATTCGCATGCTAATAACATCATGATGTCATATCAAACTCCTAATATGGTATAGAACAAATAATGAAATAATATAATATTGTCCATCTGCCTCCAGATGGCACTGCGGTATTGTAGATGAACATAACAACTTTTAAGCATTAAAATTAAATATCTAATAATATGTTTTCATGACTTTGTTGACCTTTCTTACCATAAATCATTGAGGAAGGTCTTTTCCTGACACTTTTAATTACCTATATCCTGGACTTGTTGGAGTTGACTGTCTTCTCCTATCTTTTTGAAATATAGGTTGACTTGATGAAAATTTTATATAGCGGCTTTGATGCTTGGCATCGGAACTTGTACATTTCATTTATCTACATCCATGAATAACTATTGTTTTGAAATCCAATTAACTTAAACTTACTTGTTTCTGTACCTTCTAAATGGTAAATACATGGTATAACATATATATAAATCGATACATTGTTACACATAGATAACACATTATATGAATTATTGATTAACATATGTTGTAAACTAAATATACCATGCAGAGATATATATATATAATATAATTATGAATATATAAATTGAACCTCATACAGCAGGTGTGCCTCAAGGAATATGAGTCCTTATCAAGTAACCTTGTTCCCTCCAGACAGACGTGTCTTAGGGAGTTGACTTACTTCTTACAGATGGTCTCATATCTTTAGCAATAACTTTTAATACAATGTCCGTTTATGTTCACAATTATTTTTTTATATAGACTGAACTTGCCATGAACTCATCTTGGCTTTTTCAGCCACATAACAAGACTTTGGTTCAGGCTGATCTTATTCTTAAAGGCAATGAGATGAGCATTCATTTTGATTATAATGTCATTAGATAATATTGTATACGTATGAAAATGCCCAACAACCAGAACCACAACAGCTAAACGTAGTAGTTCTGGTGTCTATAGCATGTCTCTGCAAGCTTTTTAATGTAAACACTGCCTTTTCAGAAAAAAAGCCAGTACATTACTGCCAAGGAACACCTCTAGTGGCCACTCATCAGACGGCCACTCAGACGGCCACTTATCAGACGGCCACTAGAGGTGCTTCCTAGTCCAGTGTAGCACAACGTGCAACAATGGCATTCACGCTAAACACTCCTCATAGACATGCATTGATTCAAAGCATCTCTATGAAGCCATGCATGCACAATAGCCTCCCAAAGCTTCCCTATGGGAAAGCAGTGGGTTGGCTTTGATATACTCACACACTGCATATTTTTGGTGTGTGTGTTGTGGTGGAGGGTGTAATTGCATGCTAGGGTGTGGGAAGGCGGGATCCAAGGGGCCCAAGTAAATTCTTGCCCAGGGTCCAATCAATATTAAAGACGGCCCTGATTGTAATCCTGCTGGTGATAAAGAAATAACTACAGTACATTGTTTATTACAGTCCAAGTGGGGCCTATTATTAGGCTCGGTGATCAGGGCAAAAACTGTAGGAAATTTTTAAAATAAAGATATTGACATAGAAAATTAAAAATCACATCATGAAAATTTCTTTAAAAACATGTTTAACAGAAAAATGTGATATAAACAATAGGTCCTTTCTGATGACACAACCCCTTACGAATCCCATAAGACAATGCAGTTGAACTTTGGTTTGAAGTTTGTATGTTCAAGATTTCATTTTAGACATCTATCTGCCGTTAATTATTTTAGTGTATGTCCACACGTATATCACATGAGGAGATATGACAGATTAAATTTCAGAGCATAAAGCCCCTGTGTCCCTTTCAGCTGTGATGACTATGTAGCTGTTGTGTGTTTTCTTTAACTCAAGTAAAGCTGCTTGAGATTTGCTTTAAGTATCTGTTACTGTTTCACCATAGGAATACACTGTATTACTGTACTTCGTCCAGACTCTCCTATTCTACTCTTTAGTACATGGCCTCAGGTTCTAGTACTTCCCTTCCTTTTAAATAAACTGAACCATGTGGTGTCTCTTAAAGCAATGTTTATAATAGCGCCCTCATATACATACTGATGATTGATGAGTAAAATATTTTCTTCAGACAGTACCTTATACCCAGGCAACATTTATTTTTCCTGTTCATTTCTTGGAGAAATTTTCATGGGATTACATGAAATCCTTTTGGGCTGCCCTCTCCCTGCCAGCTCTTTTGGTCCGCTGCGCTCCAGCATCCTGCTTGTTTACTTCCAATAGTGAACGGGGGTCAAGTGTGTCACTCCAGCCAATGACTGACCTCAGCAATGATGTGTCCCCCAAGTGGCCTAGTGACATGCTGCTTGGAGGACATGTCAACGCTGCAGCCAGTCATTGGCTGCAGCATATCACGTGACACTGCCCCCTCGCCAACTCAAGCCCACTCCAGAAGCTGACAAGCAGGGAACCAAGAAGCCGCAACCGAGCGTCGGGGAGCAGGAAATCTGCTTCCCTCCACAGGTTTGGCAGGTAGTGAAGCTGCCCCAAAGGTCAACCCCGAAAGTCTAACACCAGGCAGAATACTAAATTGTACAAACTGTACCCAACTTGGGTCAATAAACCAAAATTAATCTTTTTTTATTTGGTAATTGTCACCCACATGCTAATTTTAACAAATGTTAGGGTAGTAGTTTAAAGGGAACCCGTCACCAGTTTTATGGTGTCCTAACTAAGGGCAACATAAATAAGTGACTGATTCTCTTAGCAAAATGCTGGGTCACTTTCTTTAATTGACCCAGTCAATCTGCCAACATCTTGTATTGAAAAGCTCCAGCTGATAATGATGAGTCCTGAATATTCATGAGCTCCTGACTCTCCCCGCCCACCTGCTGCTGAATGACAGTTTTTTTCCATATGAATCAGCAACAGGTGGGCAGGGGACTGGCTATATCTCTGAATTAAAAATACGCTGGACTCAATAACATCACGCTGGACTCAAATCAGCTCATTAGCATACGGCATGTGGCATCTTTGTGTGTATATTATGAGATAACCATCTGTAACACCAGTAAGTGAATACATCTAAGGTACTTTTTAGTAGTTAATGATTGTATATAATTAGTTAGATTATAATCAAATATCCACATGACAGGTTCCCTTTAACATACTGTTTCCTTTTGGCAGCCGCTATGCTACAGAAATTAGATCTCAAGTGGTACACAACTCTGGTGACCATGGCAGTAGCAGTGATGATCTTTCCACTTTTTTGATTGTGATAAGAAAGACAAATCTGGGACTAACTAAATGTAAGCAGGAGGTTTCATACACATATTATGAGCTCCTGCAAATGGTAAAACGAAAGCAAAGAATCTAGGTGACATCACAAACTTCAAAACTTGCTGTCAAAGTTCAATCTTAATACAATTAAATATACACTGCTCAAAAAAATAAAGGGAACACTTAAACAACAAAATGTAACTCCAAGTCAATCACACTTCTGTGAAATCAAACTGTCCATGTCACGAGGGTATCGAGAACCACGCCTGACTCCGTTATACCCGGGGTCAGGAAGTCGCAGCGGTTGGCTGCACGCTCTATTTAAGATAGGGCTGTTTTCCTTATGGTAGCTTTCTGGGTTTGCTTTGCAAACCCTTTTGGCTCACTCAGGGATCCGTAGCTCCTTCTCCTCAGCTGTTCCTTGTCCAGCACTCCCAGACCTCCTTATATTCCTCTCTCACACTTCTCTGGTTGCCAGAGATAGAGCTTCCTGCCTGGACATCTATTCTGACCTTCTGGAGCTGTGTTGCTGCGTTCTCTGGTAGTTGGTCCAGAACGCTACCCTCCGGATCCCTGTTGGACCTTTTTGGTCTATTGTGGTCACCCACCCGGGTGTATGTGTTTGTCTGTTTTGTCTGTCCTCTCCCTGGTGTTTCCCTCTTAGTGATAGTGGTGCGGACTAGCGATCCCACCGGCCCGTTCACTATCTAGGGCTCATATTAGGGAAAGCCAGGGTTTAGGCACGTGATCGCCGCACGGGTGAGGAACCCGTCTAGGGACGTCAGGGCAGTCAGGTGCCAGCAGCAAGGTGAGTTAGGGGTCACCACCTTTCCCTCTCCCTTGGGCAGGGCTTTCCCTGTTTTCCTCCCTGTGCGTGACGTCGGTCATTACAGTCCACTTAGGAAGCAACACTCAGTGACAATCAATTTCACATGCTGTTGTGCAAATGGGATAGACAACAGGTGGAAATTATAGGCAATTAGCAAGACACCCCCAATAAAGGAGTGGTTCTGCAGGTGGTGACCACAGACCATTTCTCAGTTCCTATGCTTCCTGGCTGATGTTTTGGTCACTTTTGAATGCTGCCGGTGCTTTCACTCTAGTGGTAGCATGAGACGGAGTCTACAACCCACACAAGTGGCTCAGGTAGTGCAGCTTATCCAGGATGGCACAACAATGCGAGCTGTGGCAGGAAGGTTTGCTGTGTCTGTCAGCATAGTGTCCAGAGCATGGAGGCGCTACCAGGAGACAGGCCAGTACATCAGGAGACGTGGAGGAGGCCGTAGGAGGGCAACAACCCAGCAGCAGGACCGCTACCTCTGCCTTTGTGCAAGGAGGAACAGGAGGAGCACTGCCAGAGGCCTGCAAAATGACCTCCAGCAGGCCACAAATATGCATGTGTCTGCTCAAACGGTCAGAAACAGACTCCATGAGGGTGATATGAGGGCCCGACGTCCACATGTGGGGGTTGTGCTTACAGCCCAACACCGTGCAGGACGTTTGGCATTTGCCAGAGAACACCAATATTGGCAAATTCGCCACTGCCGCCCTGTGCTCTTCACAGATGAAAGCAGGTTCACACTGAGCACATGTGACAGACGTGACAGAGTCTTGAGACGCTGTGGAGAATGTTCTGCTGCCTGCAACATCCTCCAGCATGACCGGTTTGGCATTGGGTCAGTAATGGTGTGGGGTGGCATTTCTTTGGAGGGCCGCACAGCCCTCCATGTGCTCGCCAGAGGTAGCCTGACTGCCATTAGGAACCGAGATGAGATCCTCAGACCCCTTGTAAGACCATATGCTGGTGCGGTTGGCCCTGGGTTCCTCCTAATGCAAGACAATGCTAGACCTCATGTGGCTGGAGTGTGTCAGCAGTTCCTGCAAGACGAAGGCATTGATGCTATGGACTGGCCCGCCGGTTCCCCAGACCTGAATCCAATTGAGCACATCTGGGACATCATGTCTCGCTCTATCCACCAACGTCACGTTGCACCACAGACTGTCCAGGAGTTGGCAGATGCTTTAGTCCAGGTCTGGGAGGAGATCCCTCAGGAGACCGTCCGCCACCTCATCAGGAGCATGCACAGGCGTTGTAGGGAGGTCATACAGGCACGTGGAGGCCACAAACACTACTGAGCCTCATTTTGACTTGTTTTAAGGACATTACATCAAAGTTGGATCAGCCTGTAGTGTGTTTTTCCACTTAAATTTTGAGGGTGACTCCAAATCCAGACCTCCATGGGTTGAAAAATTTGATTTCCATTTTTTAATTTTTGTGTGATTTTGTTGTCAGCACATTCAACTATGTAAAGAACAAAGTATTTCAGAAGAATATTTAATTAATTCAGATCTAGGATGTGTTATTTTTGTGTTCCCTTTATTTTTTTGAGCAGTGTATTATTTAATGGGGTTGTGCCAAGTTAGTAACATATTCTCTCTCCACAGAACACAAGATAAGCAACTGATCGGTTGAGGTCGGACTGCTGGGACCCTCATGATCACCAGAATGGGGGCCCAATGCCCCTAAATGAAAAGAAACAGAGGTCATGCATGACTGGTGCTGCCCCATTCATTGTCCCCCAAACAGCACTTCACTGGGTCAGGTCTGGTGGGGTGGAGGGGCTAGTGGGGTGTGGGGTGGAGGGGCTATTGGAAACTTATCTAAAGCTGGACAACCCCTATCAGGTCTTGCAGATAACACAACATATGACTGCCTCTACTGGTCCTGGAGGTTAGGGGACTAATTGCCAGGGTGCCAGTGGCAACAGGCAGCTGATGTTAGAATTCAAGATTTAGGCTCTGAATAGACTCCAGCCTCCAAACAAAAGCCAGTGTGGAGAGAAACACTTTATATCGGCAATCATATTGGACACACAAGATATTAAATCAAAGGAGTGTATTTTATAATTGCTGATAGTAAAACTCCCTGAATCAAATATACAGAGGCAGCAATTGCTCACAGTGCAATTCTTGCACATTTATTTCTGCGCATTTTAATAAATACAATAGTACATTCACTTAGTAAATAGTAAAGTACTTGAAATTTTCCTGATAGTGTCACCGTACATGATTTTAGGGTAGATATGACATGCAGTTGTCTGTAAAAGACAAAGGGGGGCATTTATTAAGACTGGCGTTTTAGACCCTGGTCTTAATAACCCCTATAGCTGGCATTGGATCCGCCGAAGTTATGAAGAGGCGGCCCGTACCCTTCACTGTCCACGCCCCCTTTTTTAGACCTGGTGTGAAAAGGGAAAAGTTGCCACAATCTACGCCTGAAATACGCCTAATAGAGGTGTATTTCTGGATAGTAAATGACCCCCATAAGGCCTAGAAATCACAGAGTTCTTTGCCCCATAGTAAAGAGTTATTGAGACCATACTGATATTCCTATTTGGACAGACACTGAAGGCTCCTGTCAAACAACCTGTACACATAATGAAAAAGGTTAAGAAAACACCCAAGTGTTTGTTGTACATGTTCATCATCATTATACTGATGGATATCTCTGCCGTCACTTGACCTTGCAGTTTCTGACAACATATCAAATAGCTGCATTCAGATTGAATTAAGAAAGTACCAGCTCATCTTTCTGGACATGTGCTTGACGTTCCAAGAGGCTACCGGTTCCTTCCTCTTTCTGAGACGATTAATGTAAAATAAACTAAGGTCAAGTAAGGGCACATTCCACCAGCTGACAGTCAGGATATGGAAAGTCATTACGTTGAGTTTGTCAAACCCAATTTATTCCTTACTCCTTTAAAGAAGTGCCATGTAGACTACTACTTTTTAAACCTACAAAGATTGCCTTTCAGAGGCAGACATATAGTGGTTAAAGCTATAGCTTCAGTTAGTTACAGTTACACAATGGCCCCATGGGGAAAAGAGAGGAGGTGGACTCCCTTACCATGAAATTGACTTGAAGTGCTATCTTACTATATTAGCAAATGTTTAAAGGGGTTTTTCAACAGTTTTATACTGATGACCTATCTTCAGGATCTTGCCCGCGACTCCACTGCTATCTAAGCTTCTGAATGCTACAGCTCCCAGCTGGTTGTCCGGGCAGGACAATTGTAAGTGCACCAACATTAGCACACCATAACCGGGCCCCAATTTTCAGACTGGGATAATTGCAAGACAGTAGGGTATAGCAAGCTAAGTTCTAGGAGTAGATAGCTGGGAATTGCATACTGTCTTTACCTTCCAAAGGAGATTGTGTGTGATCACCATCACCATTATAGATAGCCGCCCCCTTCACCAGGGGTTTTCCTTAGACAGAATTGTAATCTGTGCTTTGTTTCTTTTATTGTATTATATGTATGTTCTTCACCATTGTTCACCCTTTCCCAAATAAATCTGTTGATCAGTTAACTCCTTCCTGGGATGAGTGTGTACTGAACTGGGCAGGGGTTTCCCAAGTCGGCCCCTGGCAGAAGAGGAAGATCCTCCTGCTATGCTTTAGAGCTCCAAGCAAGATTTGGGTGGAGGCACTGCGTCATAGTGAGGTCAGAACCACCATATACTCTGCCTACCGAGGGCTGCACAAAAAGGGGTGTTACATATATATTATATATTACTGTACACATACACTGTATATTTTACACACACACACACACACACACACACACACAGAAATGGTTTTTGCACCAGATGCAAACAGATTAGGCCCTTTGATTCTTTTTACAATCTGCACTGTATGTTTACAACAAACTTACTGATGTAATCAGGGTTGGACCAGTACACCAAAAAGGTCAATATAAATATGGCCTACCCACTACAGGACCCATGTGGTCAACAGCAGACAATACCACTAAAGTTAGCATTAGAGTTGGCCATTTTTAACAGAGGTCTTTTTCCTTTTTTGGGGCGAGGGGTCGAATGGAGTTATTTCACATATCAGCCGTTATTGATAATATGGAAGAAAAAATACAAGAGGAGTGCCTCATTTGAAGTACCATACAGGAAAAGGCGATATGCAGTAAAAAGATAGAACCGTGGTCATGCACTACCCTAG
Organism: Bufo bufo; assembly: GCF_905171765.1. Lineage (NCBI taxonomy): Eukaryota > Metazoa > Chordata > Amphibia > Anura > Bufonidae > Bufo > Bufo bufo. The sequence goes on from NC_053394.1 coordinate 310,941,388, forward strand.
GGATGTGTCAGACACAACTATATGGGAGCTGGAACGTTGGTATCCTGCCTTGGATTGGGAACCAGCAGAGCAGGCATGAAAGGAAGGGGTTGCGAAAAAATTACTGGGGGAGGGGGGCCCCATTCAAAAATTTGCTGTGGGGCCCAGTCATTTCTAGCTACGCCACTGCTGATAGGTTGCTATGGGCAACTAACCCAGTTCTACTTTACACCGGCTTGATAAATCTAGCCCTATGACTTTAATATGTGTCATTTTCTATTTCTCTATAGCACATGCTATACTATTGACTTGCTATACTAATTGACTTGATACTTATGCCATTTCGATTTTTTGGGCTCCTTACAGTCTTTATTAGGCTGCAGCAATAACCTGCTGTACTTCATGTCACTGGCATGGATAGCAGCAGTGGTCAGTGTGGATGGCAACCAGTGTATGGCTACGACACTTACACTACTCACAAAAAACACAAAAATTTTTAGATGTTTGTCTTTCAGGTGAAATTTATGGAAAACATAAAAAGTTCATGCTACAGTGATATTATATTATGAAAGTAGGGCATTTAAGTAGAAGCATACAGTGGTGATTTCCTCATTTAAAACAATTTATTAAAATAAAAGCCAATGTTGGTGGGTATACCCCCACAAAAATGTCAATCTCTCGAAAACTTGTCATGTGGCCTTAAGCATCAATTACAGCTTGACAACAACGTATTGTGCTGTTCACAAGTCGACTTATTGTCTGCTGAGGCATGGCATCCCACTCTTCTTGAAGGGCGGCCCCCAAGTCATTGAGGTTCTGGGGTACAGAGTTACGAGTCTCTACACAGTAACTCGGCTGATCCTATAGGTTTTCGATAGGATTCAGGTCTGGAGAAAGTGCAGGCCACTCTATTTGAGGTACCCCAGTCTCCAGCAGCTGTTCCCTAATGATGCAACCTCGATGAAGTGACGCATTGACGTCCATGAAGATGAAATTAGGCCTGTGTTGTTCATATAGAGTTGTAATGACTGGATTAATGATGTTATTCAAGTAGTATGGGCTTGTCACTGTACCATTCACAAAATGTAGGGCAGTTCTGTATTGACTAGACACACCTGTCCACACTGTAACACCACCACCACTTAAAGCAAAAAATGACATCTCCAACATTGTTGGTGGCCACCGTTTCTGCTCAGATTGAATTGACTTTCATCAGTGTACAGCACTGAGGCCCACTGGTCCCTCGTCCAGCGTAGATGCTCCCTGGCCCATGCAAGATGATGACTCCTGTGGTCAGGTACCCTTGCAGGTAATGTAGCACGCAGACCACACTGATATAAACGGTTTTAAATGGTCTGATGTGACACTTGGGTGCCTCTCATCTCCCTTAAATGTGCCTGGAGTTGTGTGGCATTCATCATCTGGTTCTGCAGGGCATTGTTAACAATAAAAAGGTCATCAGTGTGGGATGTGGCCAAGACGTCCACTTCTATGCCTTTCTGTGACTCTTCCAATCTTTCTATATCTCTGTTCCAACCTGTTGATGACTCTCTGTGACACTCTAAGCTCAGTGGCCACTTCCATCTGAGAACATCCTGCTTGAAGCTTCGCTATGGCGAGGTACTGCTGAGCAATTGTTAGGTGTCGTCTTGGTCTCATGATGTGAAAATGTGAACAACGAGATGAGGAGGACTGTTTAAATACCAATTCTAATTAAACCAGGAAATGTATTGGGTGAGTCATGGATCAAACACCTGTTGTGTATTTTCTATTTTGCCATTAAAGGGGTTATCCCCTCTTAGACAATGGGGGCATATCGCTAGGATATGCCCCCATTGTCTGATAGGTGCGGGTCCCACCTCTGGGACGCGCACCTACAAGGAGAAAGGAGCCGGGGAGAGTTGTGGCTGGAGGACCCCGGGGTCCGTCCACCACCAGGCACAGCTCCCCGCCTCTCCCATTGAAGTGAATGGGAGCGCACCGCACATGCTCGGCCACCGCTCCTATTCATTTCTATGGGGCCGACAGAAATAGCCGAGCCAGCGCTCGGCTATTTTCGGCGGCTCCATAGAAATGAATGGAGGGCGGCTGCGCATGCGCAGTGCGCCCTCCTCTAGTTTCTCCACTGCGTTCTCCTTGTAGATACGGGTCCCAGAGGTAGGACCCGCACCTATCAGACAATGGGGGCATATCCTAGCGATATGCCCCCATTGTCTAAGATGGGATAACACCTTTAAGCTCCTTGTTAGAGAACAGCAAGTTGTGCGAAAAGTACTGAAACATGTGCATTCAAAAGTTTAGGGAAGGTTACATTAAGTTCACCTGTAAAGGTTGGAGTGCATTTTAAGACAAATATCCCTAACTTTTTGTGAGTAGTGTATGTAAAGTATGTGACAATTTATTTTTTGCAGTATGCTTTTAAGGTCTCATGCGCATGACTGTACTTTTCTTCTTCTTTTTTTTTCACGGATAGCACACTGATCTATTCATTTCATTTTTCACGGCTCTGTGTGCTCAATATGCAAATCTCAGCACAGGTCCTAGTCCTGTCTGTATTTGGGGATGAGAGTAGACATTTCTATAGGTGGAAGTGAGAAAAACAAGCAGTTTTTTACCAATCCATTTTTCACGAACTGAAAATCAGATTGACCATATTGGGCCTTGTAATGAGGTTTCAGAAAATGCTGGAAAACCCCTTTAACTGGAATTTACACATATTGAGAGGATAGCTTTACTGGGAAAGCCAACTATAAGCGATATCACCAATACAAGCAGTAGTACTACTGCGAGTTATGGTGAAGAGCGAGAGGAAACGCAGACATGACTGTGAGAAAGCCTAGTTTTCGTTTACATAATGTTATGATTTTAATCTTCCACTAGGATTTATGCCACTAAATTAGCTCAATATTTTTCTAACATTACAAATCAGGGACTTACGTATAAACATTCACTTAACAAATGCCAGAAATAAATAGCTGGCATTATTCCTTTGTGAATTGAAGTGTTGCAGTTTGCAGTTACTGAAACAAAATTCCTTTTATAGTACTTCAGTGGACCATAAATGACTACATCAGTTGAACTCAACTATTTCCTGCCTTTGGGGGAAAATAATTGCATGTGAAAAGATAATTATACCATTTAGGCATGCTAAGTAACAGGATAGCACTGGCATGTATGGGGCCCACAGGTTTTATTGGTGTCAAGAGCCTAATCTGTCCATAGTGCCTTATCTATTTCTATAGTTGGCTAAGTTCAGAACTTATTTTTAATGAGTTGATTTAGGCTGGTCGTAAGTGGCGAGATTCCCCCTCATTCTGACTAGCTTTTTAATGTTCTTCAGAATTGGGGCACTATTTAGTAAAAGGGTATACACGCAAAAATATGTGAAGCAAAATAGTTCAATTATAATTCATGTGCATTGCTGCATATACTGTATGGTTCCTCAGTTGGTAGATTATTAGAGTGAATTTTATATACTGTGTATATATCTATACAGATATAATCCTCGACAAGCAGGAAATGCCCAGAGATACCTGTTCATCCAGTCACTGGCTGAGACGGGTCACTGCTGCTGCCAGTGATTGGCCAGCAGGCATCTCTTGCTATTTCTTGTGTGATTTCTACTGATCAGTTTAAGGGATGCTATCAGGTCAAAAATCCCTTCCCAGATAAGTATTATGACTTGTAGGGCAGGTTTTTTATTTGATTTGATTTTATTCAACTTTATTGTCATTACACATGTAAAGTACAGGGTAAAGAAATACAGTTTGCATCTAATCAGAAGTGCAAAGGGTAGCAAGTGCAATAAAAACAAGTTATATACAGATAAGGATAGTGTAGAAAGTAGGAATAGTTATGTACAGATTATGTACAAATAAATTAAGTATACAGGTTTTTATATTGCTATATAGAGAGCAAATATACAGATGTACTATGGACAAATATACAGATGTACTGATGTATATATATATATATATATATATATATATATATATACAGATATACAGGTGTGCTGATGTATACTGTGGGAGATTAGCTGGTGGGGATCACCTTTTCTGAAAACAGACAGTCCGTATGCAGGCAGTTTCTTTGAAAGTCTGGCTGGTTGCCAGGTTTATTTAGCCCAAAAGGTTTGCACAGCAGAAAACAAACAAAACAGAAAGTAAATCCTTGCCGTCCGGCGCTAAGCTATACAGTTATGTCCTGACTATACGGTGTGGGGCTGCTCCCCGACACCGCCAACACAAATGGTAAAGCAAACCTTTAGTTTCTCTTGCATCCAAACATAGCTCTCCCTTCAGCCACATAGGTTACAATCCTGAGACTCAGCATATGAGAGAGCTGTTGTGCTCTCTTCCTGTTTATTTAAAGTCCACCTGGAGGTGAACTCCAGTGGACCACAATCTCTGGACCGGAACCAAGCCTGCCTTAGAGGCTGGAAAAACCCGGGCCGGATTCCGGTTCAGTCCCTCACAACAGAGCGCATGCGAGGTGAAACATACCTATCATCCACCACCTCGCCTCGCATACCGTCACATATCCCCCCCCTCTGCTCTAGCCCCCGCGGCTGAGCAACTGTCCCCAGCATACAATGCATGCGGGAGAGGGCATCCGCATTGTTTTGGAGCTTGCCCGGCCTATGCTCTACTGAAAACTTAAAGGGCTGTAAGGCCAGAAACCACCTTGTCACGCGGCTATTTTTTTCCCTGTTGTCACACATCCACTTTAGGGGTGCATGGTCGGTGACGAGCTTAAACGACCTTCCCAGTAAGTAATATTTCAGCGAGTCTAGGGCCCATTTAATAGCGAGACATTCCTTCTCGACAATGGCATAGTTCTTTTCATGCTTGTTCAGCTTTCGGCTCAGGTATACCACTGGGTGCTCCTCACCGTCTCTGGTTTGGGATAGGACAGCCCCTAGGCCTACCTCAGAGGCGTCCATCTGTACCACAAACTCCTTTGAGAAGTCCGGGGTTACCAACACCGGTAGTACACAAAGGGACCGCTTTAACTTCTGGAAGGCCTCCTCGGCTTCAGGATTCCATTTAACCATGGCCGACCCCCTGCCCTTTGTCAGGTCGGTCAGAGGGGCGGCAATGGTGGCAAAGTCGGGTATAAACCGCCGGTAATACCCCGTAATGCCAATAAAGGCCCGAACTTGTTTTTTGTTTATCGATTGGGGCCATTTTTGAATGGCCTCAACCTTATTGGTCTGGGGCTTGACCAGTCCCCGGCCAATAACGTAGCCAAGGTATTTGGCTTCCTCCAGGCCTATGGCACACTTTTTTGGGTTGGCCGTGAGACCTGCTTCCTTAAGTGAATCTACCACTGCTTGTACCCGAAGCAGGTGCGATTCCCAATCTGGGCTGTGGATGACCACATCGTCCAAGTAAGCAGCTGCATACGGGCGATGTGGGCTCAAAGTTTTATCCATCATTCGCTGGAATGATGCAGGAGCTCCATGCAGACCAAAAGGCATCCGCTTATACTGAAACGAGCCTTCAGGAGTGGAAAAGGCAGTTTTCTCCTTGGCCGATTCAGTTAGGGGTATCTGCCAGTAGCGTTTCGTCAGGTCTAGGGTCGTTATGTAGCGGGCTTGTCCCAACCTGTCCACGAGTTCGTCGACCCGAGGCATCGGGTAGGCATCGAACTTGGAGACACTGTTGAGTTACATAAAGTCGTTACAAAACCTAACAGTGCCATCGGGTTTTGGGACCAGCACTATGGGGCTCGACCAGTCACTGTGGGACTCTTCTATCACGTCCAATTCTAGCATCATTTTTATTTCCTTTGCGACTGCCTCTCGCCTGGCCTCCGGTATTCTATATGCCTTTACATTTACGCGAACCCCAGGTTCTGTCACTATGTCATGCCGAATCACGTTGGTTCGTTCGGGTAAGGGGGAGAAAAAGTCTCTATTTTTGTACAAAAACGCCCTAACGTCACTTTGTTGCACCAGGGATAGGGATTCCGTTATGGGGACGTCAGGGATCACCGGTCGCCGGACTGTTGCAGCCGGAGATGTGGCCAATAAAGTCTCTCTGTCCTTCCAGGGTTTTAAGAGATTTACATGATAAATCTGTTGTGGCTTCCGTTTCCCAGGTTGGTAGACTTTGTAGTTGACCTCTCCTACTTTTTCAACCACCTCAAAGGGACCCTGCCACTTAGCCAGGAACTTGCTTTCAACCGTGGGAACCAGTACCAACACTCGGTCCCCGGGGCTGAAAGTACGGACCTTGGCACCCCGATTATAGACCCTCCTCTGGGCCTCCTGGGCTCGCTCCATATGTTCACGAACCAGGGGCAAGACAGCTGCGATTCGATCCTGCATCAAGGAGACATGCTCTATGACGCTTCGATACGGGGTGGCCTCTCCTTCCCACGTTTCTTTGGCGACATCTAGCAGCCCCCTGGGATGTCTACCATACAAGAGCTCAAAGGGGGAATACCCTGTGGACCCCTGCGGAACCTCGCGTATGGCAAACATGAGATATGGTAGCAAAAAATCCCAATTTTTCCCATCTCTGTCAACCACCTTTTTCAGCATACTTTTCAGCGTTTTATTAAATCGCTCCACAAGTCCATCCGTTTGGGGGTGGTAGACCGAGGTGCGGAGATGGGAAATTTTATATACTTTACACAGTTCCTTGGTGACCCTGGACATAAATGGGGTGCCTTGATCGGTTAAGATCTCCTTTGGGATCCCCACTCGACTAAACACCTGGACCAACTCCTTGGCGATAGTCTTAGCGGAGGTGTTACGCAAGGGGATGGCCTCAGGGTAGCGTGTTGCGTAGTCCAGGATTACCAGAATATGCTGGTGACCCCGGGCAGACTTCACCACTGGCCCCACCAGGTCCATGCCAATCCGTTCAAAAGGGACCTCAATTATTGGTAGAGCGACCAGGGGACTGCGAAAGTGGGGCGCCGGTGCTGACAATTGGCACTCGGGGCACGACTCACAGTACTGCCTGACATCTGCATGCAACCCAGGCCAGAAAAATCTCTAGGCGATTCTCTCCCTGGTCTTTTCAACACCGAGATGTCCCCCCATCACGTGACTATGTGCCAGGTCTAATACGACCCTGCGGAAGGGTTTGGGAACCAGTAGCTGTTCGACCTCGTCTTCTCCACGTTTTATCACCTGATACAGTAAATTGTTGTTGAGGGCCATGTAGGGGAAGGACACCCCCCAGTTAGGGACCACCGGTTCCCCATCCACCATCTTAACATTTTCCCTAGCTCTAATGAGGGTGACATCTCGCAGTTGTTCGGTACAGAAATCCTCTCTCCTGACTTCTAAATCTGGCATAACATTTGGACTACTCTCACTGTCAGGGTCAGAGACATTCTCCTGTTCATTACCCTCGAACTGAGGGCTAGCTTCCCGGTCCTCTGGCTCCCCAGCCAAGACAGGGAAAGGAAGAGGATCTCCCGCTTCCTCAACAACGTCCCCTTCCCTTTGGAAAAAAGGATCTGGCAAGAGCTCCCGTGCCTCCCCAGCAGGGGGAGCTCTATCTACCAGTCTCCCCTTGCCTTCCCATAAGCTCCAAAAATGGGGAAAATCTCTCCCCACTAACGCTTCGTGAAGCAGTGACGGCACCACCCCGACTGAATGTGTCACACTGCCCCAAGGGGTATTAACCTCAACCACTGCTGTCTGGTAGTCCCGTGTGTCCCCATGAATACAAATGACCCCGATAGTACTGGGGTGTAGTTTGGAGGGGTTTACACAATCCTTCCTGATTAGTGTCACCACATTACCCGAGTCTAGCAGGGCTGTGAGTGGTTTTCCATCCACAGAGATAGCACACATTTGTCTCTCGTTGTGACTCGAACATGCTGCAGTAAACGCGACCTGTGCAAAAAGAGAAATGTGTCTTTTCCTGTAAGCATAGTCACACTGCATAGGCTCATCGCTTAACGGACAGTTTGCAGCAATATGCCCAAATGCATGGCACCGATAACACTATATGTGCTCTACCCCCAGTCCTTTTAAGGGTCCCAAAGACCTTCCTGGCTTCTTTGGCCAGTCTCCAGGTCTAGGACCCACAGTCTCATTAGCTGCAAAATCAGTCTTAACATTACCCCTGCTTTTGAACCCTGGAACAGTCTTACCAGATCCTGGGGGTGATCTTGCGTCCCAAGACGCTCCACGGTGGGGCATAGACGGATTCAGCAAGTCCTCAGAAGCAAGGTACCTCTCCACTAGGTCCACCAACTGGGTTGCAGTGTTGGGGTCCCCCTGTCAGACCCACTTCTTCAATGTCGCAGGGAGCGCACGCAGGTATCGGTCCATTACTACACGCTCCACGATCTGAGGGCCAGTCAAGGTCTCTGGCTGCAACCACTTCCGGGTGAGATGGATCAGGTCAAACATTTGAGAACGGGGTGGCTTGCCGCTGGAATAAGTCCACTGATGCACACGCTGGGCTCGGACTGCCATGGTGACACCCAAGCGTGCAAGTATCTCCGTCTTCAGTGTCTCATAGTCCTGGGCCTTTTCCGGTTCGAGATCAAAGTACGCCTTTTGAGGTTCCCCGGTCAAAAACGGGGCCACTAGACCCGCCCACTGTTCTTTTGGCCACTCCTCGCGGACAGCAACTCTCTCAAAAGTCGCAAGATAGGCCTCAACATCATCAGTAGGTGTCATCTTCTGTAGGTGATACGAGGCACGTACCAATTTTGGTTCCCCTGGCGCAGGAGGTGCGAACCCTTTTTTCAGCTCCACAAGAGCCTCTGCGAACTGCCGGTTCATCTCCTGTTGGGCCGCCTGTTGTGCTGCAGCGGCCTCTGCGACTTGGCGGTTGGATTCCCGCTGAGCTGCATTGGCCTGTAGCAGGGCCTTTAACATTTCCTCCATTTTCAGAAAATGCCTGCTGAGTCCACCACGTGTGGGAGATTAGCTGGTGGGGATCACCTTTTCTGAAAACAGACAGTCCGTATGCAGGCAGTTTCTTTGAAAGTCTGGCTGGTTGCCAGGTTTATTTAGCCCAAAAGGTTTGCACAGCAGAAAACAAACAAAACAGAAAGTAAATCCTTGCCGTCCGGCGCTAAGCTATACAGTTATGTCCTGACTATACGGTGTGGGGCTGCTCCCCGACACCGCCAACACAAATGGTAAAGCAAACCTTTAGTTTCTCTTGCATCCAAACATAGCTCTCCCTTCAGCCACACAGGTTACAATCCTGAGACTCAGCACATGAGAGAGCTGTTGTGCTCTCTTCCTGTTTATTTAAAGTCCACCTGGAGGTGAACTCCAGTGGACCACAATCTCTGGACCGGAACCAAGCCTGCCTTAGAGGCTGGAAAAACCCGGGCCGGATTCCGGTTCAGTCCCTCACAACAGAGCGCATGCGAGGTGAAACATACCTATCATCCACCACCTCGCCTCGCATACCGTCACAATACATATATACAGACATACAGATAAACTGTTCTATTGCTATACAGATGGTGAATACACAGATGTACTATGAACAAGTATACAGATGTACTATGAACAGTTATACAGATGTGCTACATATACAAATTTACAGATGTATAGTAAACAGATCTTCAAAATGCTATGAATATAGCTCCAGAAGTGGAAGAGTAGCGCTATGGACAGACTGTAATAGTGAACAATGTAGTGTAGGTACATACTATAGCAGAGACGTATGCTATGACAGTGTCCCAACTATAGCAGTAACCAATATGAACATACCGTGAAGGTTGAGAATAGAATGAATGACAGTCATGATCATGGACATAGGAAGGGATGGAGGGAGGAGGAAGGAGGAGTGTAGAGGGTTAAGTGAGTATGGAAGAAAGGGTTCAGCGGGGGACTGAGTTTAGTAGGGTGACAGCTGTGGGTAAGAAACTGTTCCTAAACCTGCTGGTTTTAGTCTGAAGGTTCCTGTAGCGCCTTCTTGAAGGAAGTAACTGGAAGAGTTTATTGGCAGGATGAGAGGAATCCCTAAGAATGTCCGACGTAGACATCTCTTCTTGTGAACATTAGTGATGAACGGAAGGGGCTATATTCGAATTCGCAATATTTCACAAATCTTTTATAGAATATTCATCATATATTCGCAAATTTTGAGAATTCGAGAATTCGAGATTATTTTATTGAATGCGAAAAATCGGCAATGTAAAAATCACATAATGAGAATTTGTAACGCGAAATACAGGCGTGGGTGAGTTATGCTACATTTTTCAAGCTGGTATAAGTTTCCTGAGAATGGTTGGCACGGCAGAACATTACAATAGCTTTATATGCAGATAGAGTCAAGTGCTCCAATATATTCGCGATTACGCTAATCCGAGTTTAATGACCCATTCTATTAATGTGGGAAATAGTTTGCAAACATAACCCCTTTCCAGGGGTGGCCATACCATTACATCCAAATTGCAGTGTTATTACCACAAATGTGCATAATCGTGTATATAGCTAACATCCTGCTGCAACGGTAACTGGAGCTACCTTGAATGTCGGATGTTTAACTTAAGAGGAGCACAACATCAGGGGTCAATGTGAAGAATCAGCTGAGGCCAGGCCTGCTCGATTGCCTATGCGCCATAGAAGGGGGAACCCTGACACTGTCCCTGGTTCAGATACTTGGGCATACTGTAGATAGATGCTCACATGCTTCAATATTTGAGCAGTGCGGAAGGACTAGAGATTTTCCTGGCCCCCTACCTAAGGACAGACAACTATGTTACCACAATATTTTATCAGCAGTAGTTGAGACATTTTTGGGGCCTAATGATGAAGGGGACTGGCAGTTTAATGAAAAGCTATCCTTGGGATGGGTCATCTATATCAGATTGACAGGGTTCCCACTCCTCGTCTGCCTGCCAATTAGCAGCTTAAATGGGCCACTAAGCTTGTATAAGCGCTCTGTCATTTTCTGTTACCTACAGTCCCTATAAATTGTGGCGGCGGTCCAGAGTGGTTGCAGCTATTGGCCCCATGGGATTTAATGGGACCATTTGTTGAATTTACTCTGCATCACCGCAACAAAACCAGATGGTGCAGTGGTAGACACTGAAAAGGACAAAGCACTTTCGAGAGCTCTACAGCCCCTTCAAACCGCTGGGGGAGGATCTGGTTATTGGCTTCACACCAATCTCATATTGATTTATTAAGACCGGCGTTTTAGACGCTGGCATGAGTGGGGAAAAGTGTCAGATTGCTGAGCAAATAACTTTTGCGCCACAATCTGCACCAGAAATACAACTAATATAGTTGAATTTCTGATTAGTAAATGACCCCCTTAGTGTTTGCTTTTTACCATGATTTAGAATGTTTAGTTTGTTTGTTTTTTATTTACTTTTCATATTTTTCTCTATTTCTTACTTTCTTATTCACTTTTTTTAATCAATTTTCTTTTTTTACTGTTGCCATAGAGGATGGCACAACATTTTTAGGAGGGGTTTATTGTAATGAGGTATTGGAAGATTTTTTTGGCCATATTCCAATTTCAAAAATATGCCTTTTTCTATTCAAAACGGTTTTAATTTGCATTAAAAAAAAAAAAGTTTTTTATGTTACACCCAAAGATTAAAAAATAAATTGGAATTTGGATATTAAAATACCTCAGCTTGCAAGCCCACTTCAAGGGGCCTCATTCTCTTGTGAGTCCCTATGCTAACTAAATAGCTATAGGGAAAAACTTACTAAAAAAAATGGTAAACTAAAGAGTCCAGAGTCCAAAGAAAATCACTGACTGCCACAAATAACTCCTCCCTTAGTGCTGTTGATAGATAGAATGGGACTACACATGCTTGAATCACCAGGAAGGCATGGTCTGGATCCATCTGTAGGGATGACTTGTAGGTAACGACGAGCCCTGATCAGCCAGTAATTGAAAATGTGCCTCCTGTCATCCAAGCCATGTCTTGAGAAAGGCTGCATCACATGAAGTGTCAAAGCAAACCCTTCATCATTCATGATTACAAATGGTGCCAGTGGTCCTCAGATCTAGGCAGTTGTCTGGGCTCTGGAAGGGCAAGCTCTTTGGCCCAAAGCCATTCACCTATTCTGGAAGCATGAAAGACGCAGGCATCATAAGTTCTTCCATAGTCTTTGATAGCCACAATTATAAACTGGTTGTTACTGTCAGCCAATACCAACATCAAAACTGAGAGATATTGCTTATAATTGAAGTACCAGGACCCTGAATGAGTCAGTTTGCTATCCATGCAGTTGAGAAACTTTACCAATTCTTAGAAGTCCTCAGCAGTATGGAGCCAGTCTTCCATCTTGGTCTATGGCATTAATGTCTCTCAGAGTCGCTGCCTGCCTGCAAGTCAACAATTCACTGATAAATATTTGGTGTAGGGTATACATTCCACCTATCAAAATTAAATCACTGTCGTCTGGAACGCTATGAAAATCTGGTATAACTAATACTTTATTATTTCACAAGAATGGAAAAGGGGAGGGGGAAACTACAACCTATATTAAAATTCTAGAACACCACCTAACCAACATGTGAGTCAGTTCAAGATGACGCATGAAACCGCGTAATGCGGTAACGCTCCAATGTGGATAGGGTCACTAGAAAGTCCACTGCTGGTGCGTTACTAGAGGCTGCATCCCTAGGCCAAACGGCCGTGTTGGATACACTCAGCCTGAAGTATGCACCGTGGTGCGGACAGGGTGCTCTGTTCCATTGCCAGCTAGGTGTGCCCTGGACTAAAATTAATGTACTAATCCATTGATAAACATCTGCCCGTAGAAGCCGACCTCAATGAGAACCATCCGTTCGGTGATGAACCAGATGTCTGAGTGCCGGCCCTACAAGCACGAATCAAGGGACACTAGTCTAAGCTGGATGGAGCAAAAAAGGGCTTGATCGCGATTGCTCATCAGCTGCAGAGGGCTGAGATGCCACAGACCTCAACTGCAGTGTGAGCGCAATACAAGTAACATGTATGGAACATGAGTTCGTCCCCACTCAACGCTCGACGTGTTTCGCCATAAATGGCTCGTCAGGAGCATAAGGATGTGGGTATGAGACAAACAAAATAAGCTGCTAAACCTCCGTAACAGAGGCTGCAGCTGTCAGCACAGAGTGGCCGTACGCGGCCGCTCGGACGCGCGCTATATAAGGAGAGTCCTCCTCCCCTCCTCTGAGTCACGCCTCTAGGGCGGCCAATGGGAAAACAGGAGGCGCGGCACCGCCGTGTCAGCCGTCCCGCCCCATCAACCCGCCCCCTCTGTAAGACGAACCCAGATGAATGTCACAACATTCATATGCTTGATATAGAAGTGATACAAACGGCGACTGTACATAACCCGGCAGCATGGTATTGCAGGAACCAGGGTAAGGATTATAAGATGGTATAGGGTCCAGTGTGTTGAGGACAAATATCGATTGCAATTAGGATGATGCGGCAGGAACAGGAAAAGACCCTGTCACATCTCCCATTGCAGGTGGTGCTTATGGCGACTAGGCGAGTATTCGCAGTAACCCCTTAGTACCTGCAAAGGATAGGGTGTCTGGTATAAGGTGGCAATCACAAGCCACAACTGGTAAGTACACCCCTTCAAATCCATGACAGAAAACCAAAGGGATCGCAATTCTGGTAGCCAATTGACAACAAATGTCATTTGGTCCATATTATTGGAATACAGGGATCAGGAAGAATCATAAATAATCAGGCCCTAATATTCCACTCGTTGCACTCCATATGGTAAAATTCATACGTCCAGGGATTCAGAAATAAACAAACAAAGGAGCTGTACTCATTCAATCCCTGAGGTTGGAGTGCATACAAGCGGTAGATCCACTGTGTCTCTTTTTGTAATAGTCGCCTATCAAAGTCGCCTCCTCTTGGGGATCTTCTCACCACCTCGACAGCCTGAAATTTTATCACATCCACATCACCACCATGTAAAGTGGATATGTGTCTTGCAATAGGGGTATCGGCACCTTTGCGGATGTCATTTCGGTGTTCTGCGACTCTTCTGCGGAATTCCCTAGTGGTTTTGCCCACATACTGTTTTCCACAGATGCACGTGGCCAATTATACCAACCCTCTAGTCTTACAGTTGACAAAGGATCTAATGACAAATCGCCGCTCAGTGACACTACAAGTAAATGTCGCGCCTAACTGAATAGCAGGACACGCCACGCACCCTCCACATCGGAAGGTCCCTTTTAGGTTGGTGCTTAACCAGGTGGGTGTGGTAGGGGCCTGAAAGAAGCTGTGGACCAGACGATCTCTCAGATTGCGTCCACGTCTATACGTAATCAAAGGTGTGTCGCCTACCATGTGTCCAATATCAGGGTCTGATTTTAAAATCCCATCCTCCTTATCTGACTTTGAGAAACTATGCCTGGCTTCTTCTGCTCCTGGGCATTCTATATCTCTTATTTGTGTTAGGTGCTTACGGTAGTACAGAGAAGAGCCCTGGGAAGCAGGGAAAGAAATGCAGTCGGTTGTGGTGTGCCGAAACCGAGGACGAGGTAGGCCTAAGAAAGAAGAGGGCCCACCCAAGGAAAAGACATAAAAGAAATGAGTTGTAAATGAGTGGAGTGGTGGGAGGGACAAAGCTCAGACCTCAGACGGTGCAGGAGCCAGGTAAGGGGGGTGCCCTAAATAGGCTGGAGGCGGACCTCAGCCCCTCCCACAAATCCAGGCAAATGCCTTAATACTTGTGTTAGGTGCTTACGGTAGTACAGAGAAGAGCCCTGGGAAGCAGGGAAAGAAATGCAGTCGGTTGTGGTGTGCCGAAACCGAGGACGAGGTAGGCCTAAGAAAGAAGAGGGCAAAAATGGAAATAAACCAGTTTATTTGTAACCAATAAAACATGTAAACAGCTCAACCCGACATGCTTTGGAAAGCCACCCTTAACTCTTGCGCTGGATTGGGAATGTATCGTGCGTAAGCGGACGACTTCCAGCGTCCCAATTTCTTGATAACATGGGCAGGGATGTTGGCACTGGAGGCCGTGGATGCAGCTCCGATGCGAAAGGAGTGCCCCGAGTAGTTGGCCGCGTTAAGGCCCAGTTGGGTGAGAAATGATCTGACATGGATCATGAAGGTGGTCGTGGTGAGCACCGATCCATGAAGTTGAAGTAGCGGTTGAGAGGGTAGGAACCTGTGAAGCTGACTGTATGTGTCCAGCACCCTCACCGGACACCATTTGTTGTGCGTGGGGTAATATGAGATGTTGACAGGTGAACGCTGACTACTCTTGGAGTGAGGTAAGGTCAGGACGTAGTGATCCAGGTGTTTAGATAAGTGGGAGACAAGGAGACAAGATGAGGTTTGGGATGTGGAGGTGGTAGTGAATTCCCCGGGCCTCAGGAACCCGTAGAAGGCTAAGTAAATAGCCGTTTTGATGACCGCGTTGGTATTTGTATCAAAAGGCGTGGCGTCCAGCAGGTCGGATAATGTCTTGAAAACATGACTGTTGATGGGCAGCCTTTGGGCTGGACGTGCGGGTTCCGTCTTCTGAATGCCTCTGAGTATTGTTTTGATTTGGTGGGAGGCCATGAAGCTGGTGTAGTTAGGGTGCAAGATTAGCATATGATGTTGAATGCCAGTAAGATACAGTTTGATGGTGTTGTATGACATTTTTAGTTTGAGGTGGCAAAAAGAAGCAAATCCCAAAACAGACGTCATGATGAAAGGGTGCGTGATGTTGTGTTCTACCAGGAATCTGTTGAATAGCGTGAATGCTCTGTTGTATGCTCTATGTGTATTGACTGATAGTGAAAAGTGGGACAAAGACTGGCTATGCCGCATGATGGCCTCTAGTCCAGAATGAGTTGCTGAAATGACGGGGTGCTGGAGGCAGTGGGTGATGCTGATGGGAGATCCTGATGAAAAGCCTGAAATTTGAAGCGAGATAAATTGTCAGCAGCCGAATTGCACACCCCTGGGACATGGAAACAATGCAGGAAAAAATTGTTGCAGGCGGCCAGCCAAGTAAGTCTTCGCATGAACCTCATGATTGTGAGGGATTTAGAACGACCTTTATTTATAATCTGGCAGGTTGCTTGGTTGTCCGAGTAGCAGCGGACCGCCAGATTTGCCCATAAATGACCCCACGCCACGGCAGCCGCTACGATGGGATAGATCTCAAAAAGCGCTGAGGTAGTGGAGAATCCTTCCAGACCCTGGACCTCAGGAGGCCAGCTGCCCCACAGCCAATCGTCCCCAAATATGGCCGCAAAGCCTGTGGTAGATGCCGCATCTGACCAGATAGAGGGGGAAGAGTCCGACAGGTGAGGGAGAAACAAGCTCCTACCATTCCAGGTGGACAGAAATCTCCTCCACATTCCCAGATCCGCCGCAGCGTGGGCATCCAGGGACAATCTGTGCGAGTCGTGTAGGAACAAGGGGAAGAGGTGCAGAAGCCGTGAAATAAACGAGCGACCCTGGGGTATGATGCGCATGGCAAAGTTCAGGGAGCCCAGCAGGGACTGTAGTTCTCTGCGGTTGCAGGTGCCGAGTTGAAGATAGCCGTCTATGTGGGTGAGGATGTCCTGGATCTTCCCGGACGGCAAACTGGCTTGCATTGAAGCTGAATCCAACTGGATACCCAGGAAGGTGATGATCGTGTCCGGCCCCTCTGTCTTCTTGGTGGAGAGGGGGACCCCCAGTTCCTTGAACAGCTTGATGGTGGCTCTGAGGCTGGAAGGAGGGGAAGTGTTTTCTTCCACCAATAGGAAGTCATCAAGGTAATGTAAAACCAGCGGGCACCTTGCTATATTCAATAGCAACCAGCATAATGCTTCCGCAAACACGTCGAAGATGGCCGGGCTGCTTTTGGACCCGAAGGTCAATCGGGAGAAAAAATAATAATCCCCAGACCACTTGATGCCATGCAGGTGCCACAGTGTAGGGTGAATCGGAAGTAATTTGAAGGCGTTGGCGATGTCGGTTTTGCTGAGCCATGCCCCCACCCCTGCTTGACTGATGGCCGTGATGGCGTGATCTATGGTGGTATACTGCAGAGAGAATTCCTCCGAGGGAATGAGGGAGTTGAGACTGGGGTTGCCCGTCCCGTGAGGTGCCGATAGGTCGATGATGAGCCTCTGTTTCTGGGAAGATTTCCCAGTGACGATGCCAATGGGGTTGGTGCGCCATGTGGCGAATGGGGGAGTCTTGAAAGGACCTAGCACAAAACCCTCTGTTACCTCTTGGGCTATGAGGGCGTCAATGGCGGTGGGGTTGTGTAGAGCGGATAAAAGATTGGGACATTCCAGGGTGCCTGTTGGCATATACAGGATGCCCGTGTGAAATCCTTCTGTCAATCCTGAAACGAGGAAATCTGATAGATGCCTGGAGGGGTGTTGCGACATGAGCGCGGTAAAAACTGGCATGTTGATAGTTGTTAGATACGGTTTTGTAAACATTTTATTTGGACACATGGACTTGGCATGTGCCCGGAAACATTTGGTGCATATGTGTAACAATTTACATCCGTTATAATTACAGGACCCCTCATTGAAATTATTGCAAATCATCGATTTGCCTAGAAATTTGATCGGCCGACCCAGTTTGTCCCGGGCCAGTCTCTCCGGGACCCCGGAGGGACCAGCTGCCTGGGAGGGGCCCTGTCTGACCGACGTGTTCGGGCAGAAATTGGTGGTGTGGGCCGTGGAGGAGCAGTGCGCACAGGCTGGGGTCCTAAGGCCTGCGAAGTGGCGACAAAAAATGACCGTGTCGATCCTCGCCCAGTTGGAGCGGACTCCGTACTGGGAGAACGCCCCTGCCACCTTTGCCGAAAAAGACCTGTGATAGTCATAAAACGCTGACCCTCCGTATTTGTTGCCCAAATCCACCAGTTTGTGTAAGTAGAGGTCGAATTCCTCCCTTCTGTTGGGGTAGACCGCACAGATGACCTCTCTGTAGATTCCGAAGGCCAACACGAATTCGGGAATGGTCAATTTCCTATTGAGCCGGGCATCCCTGGACTTGACCACAACTGACACCTCGTCATAGGCGTACGTCGTGTTTTCGACCACGTCCTGGGAGGCAATCAGAAGGGAGGCCAGGTTTATATCCTTACCTTCCAGGATATCCCGTTTCAAGTGCTCAGGAATCATATGCGCCGGGTTGACTTCCCGGTCCTCCACGCTAGTGGATGGTGTGACCACCGGCAAACCGACTGGTGCCGGTGATGCCGCCGGTGGCGGACCCGCCAAGGAGAGGGTCGTGGTGACCGTTTCCAGCCTCTCCAGCCTGGCGTTGATTGTTGACATGGATGTCATCAGAGAGGCCAGCATGGCATGGATGTCCCCGGTGCCGGACTGGCTGGGTCCTTGCCCCGCATCGCTAGTATCGGTTGAAGCGCGTAACAGCCGGAACAGCTCCGCTTTCCTAGCCGTGGCGGGGAAGGGAACATGCCGTTTCCTCAACTCCGCCGTGATGCGAGGAATTGTCCAGGACCGGATGGACGCTGGACTGGCTAGATCGTCTCCCGAAGTGGCAGTGACAGATCTAGCAGGGGTGCCAGGTAGGGAGAAGTTTTCCAACCCATCCAGCGACATACTACAATAAAAAAAGTTGATTAATTTGAGGCCATGCAGGATCGTGCTGGCTAGCTAGGCCAAATGGCGAAAAAATTACACTTGCATGGTGACAGATGAGGCCCTGCTAATTGCCAAGCGGCTTTGAGAGGCTCTACCTATGATTTGGCGCGAGGGGGTAATGAGGCCACTCGTGGTAGCGGCAGGAGCGTTGGCCTCTCGGTGACTGTAAGACAGGACTAGGGGAAGGGAGTGACAGGTGAGGCCCTCTCTATGCAACATGCGAGGCGGCTTACTAACGAGGTGGCGCGTTGGGCAGGTGCCTCCGTACGTTTGAGGCGGGGTGTCGGCCTCGCGGGACCACTAACTGTCGGCGAAGCCAAGAAAAGGGGGGGGGTTACCTAGTGGGATGATCGTGCCCCTAAAGCCAGCACGCTGACCCTAACGGGACCATCCGAAATGTAAGGAAGATTTTGGTAAATGAGCAGGTGAACGTACCTGGTACCAAGAAAAATTCTCCGGATACACGGTAGTGTAAAACAGTATAGGTTGACCGCCTAAAAAATAAGGGGGAGGGTAAACATGACATAGCGTGATGAAAAGCGTAAATGCCTGTGGTACATATGTATGACCGGGAGGATCATGGCGGTTACACATGAAATGATAGCTTGCGCCTGATGTGAACGAGACCAGTGCGTGCCGTGGCCATGGGCAGGCGGAAAGTGTGCGCCTGCAAAATATTGTCTTTTTTTTTTTTTTTTTTTTGGAACATTTCTGGACAGTGCCCCCGCAATTCCCACATGTTTATTGAATATGAAGCAAAAATATAAATATTATATATTATCTTTTTTTTTTTTTTTTTTCCTTTGGACATGGTTGTGAAAAGGTGACGACCCCTTTAGAGACAGACCGTCACTTGTAGCTGAATGCGGATGGGAAGACTATGCCCCTCCGGCGATCAGCATGGTGAGATCATGCACGATTTGGCCAAGAGGGGCCTGCTCATGATTCCCTGTTTATTTCATGGGTGTGATGTGTTTCACTGTCTTTAATGGGGCTCCTGGGGAATGTGTAACTAGAGGGGCATGTTGCGGCCTCCCCTGCCGCCCGACGGCGGCCCCCCGGACACAGATGCCGCGCGCACGGCCGCCGGGACACCGCGCATGCGCCGACGAGCCGTCGCGCATGCGCAGAACCCCCGCCGCGCACGCGCAGATCAGGCCCCAGGACGCGGCCGGCCGCGCGGCAGGGAGAGCGGCAACCAGGCAGCAGGTGGTGAGGGGAAGTTACGGCCGCGGTGAGCCCAGTGCAGGTAATGAATGGAAAGGGGGGGGGGGGGAGATTGTGCGGTTGCACTGCTGCTGGCCCCCACGACTGCGCACATGAATGACCGGGGGGGGTTTGCGAGTGAGGAGTGACATGTGGAGGCTGGGAAGAATCAGTGTGTTGAACACAAACGTCCGGAGGCGTCGGGACACTGCGCATGCGCCAGCGAAAATGCCGCGCATGCGCAGAACCCCCGGCCGCGCATGCGCAGATCAGGCCCCAGGACGCGGTCGGGCGCCATCGGCCGCGCGGCAGGAGGAGCGGCAACAGGCAGGAGGCGACAGGGAAGGGACGAACGGCAGCCCGGTGAAAAAGTGAAAATGAATGGGGGGGTGCACGGCAGCAGCCCACTGTGCTGTGCATGATGAATGTTTGTTTGGGGTGAACCAACCGGGGAATGTGCTGGGATCAGCAGGTTGCTGGCCGGCATGACGGCCCTGTGGAGACGCCAGAGGGCCTGAAAAAGGAGCTGCTGGTGACATGGGTGCAGCGTGTGGAAAACAGAAAAGGGGGGGTGTTTGAACCAGGAACCATGCCGCATGCTGCCAGTGTGTATGACCAACTGGTGGTGCGGATTGTAAATGAGAACGCATGAACAGGTGTGACAGAAATGAATGATGGTGACTTGCATGAAACCGTGACATTGGTGTGCCTTGATGAAATGAGATGAACCGGTGCTGGGGCAACCGTGAGGCCCTGCTGACCCGTACGAAATAACTCACAGTTTGACGGGCAAACGCGACCCACAGTGAACCGAGAGAAGCTGGGAAAAGAACAGCAATGCTCCACGACCAGAACCAGACGGCGACGAAAAAAGCTCTCAGAAAATCAGCGGCTCGCAGGTAAATTCCTCAGAACTCCAACAAGCGACTTCCTCTCACAAAGCTCAGACCTCAGACGGTGCAGGAGCCAGGTAAGGGGGGTGCCCTAAATAGGCTGGAGGCGGACCTCAGCCCCTCCCACAAATCCAGGCAAATGCCTTAATACATATGCCATTCTGAACTCGGGAGAGATCGGGGACGACACAGAAGAATTCCCTGCCCCAGCTAAGAAAATTATGCAATCATGGGAGTCTGAGTTGGGATACCCCCTAACGCCTGATCAGTGGAAGAGATCTCTTCTATTCACTCATAAGTCCTCGATTTCCTGTAAGATTCAGGAACTCAATTACAAGATCTGCTCTAGGTGGTATAGGACCCCGGTTAAGCTTAACCAGTTCTACCCTTCGGTTCCGGACACATGCTCGAGGTGTTCAAAATCTAGAGGCACCATGTTGCACATTTGGTGGGAGTGTACAAGAGTAGCAACGCTATGGCGTGACATTTTCACGCTATATGAACATCTATACAAAATCCGTATTCCTATGTCTCCCCAGTTAGCTCTTCTTTCAGTTTACCCGGGCAGAATTAAGGTGGTCAGGAAGGGCATCCTCAGATTTTTTGTCATAGCAATGCGCCAAATAATTCCTCAAGTTTGGTGCTCAACAGAAAGTCTCCTCAGAGTCACTTGGGTTGGAGCTTTGGATTCTCTGGCGCGCCTGGAAGAGTTGGGTGCCGAAGACCAGGGTTCTGGAGTTGCTCACTCTAAACAATGGGAAGCCTGGTATCAGTTCCGTGCATCGGCAGGTTTCTCGGGTTGGTTGACCTCAGGTTCTATTACTTAACTTACTCTGCTTAGTCTAGCTGCAATAAAATCTTGTCTGGACTACTAGTACAATCCCTTCCCCCCCCCTCCCCTCCTCTCCCCTTGATCCTTTGTCTTGTCTCCCCCCCTCTTTCCCTTTCACCTTGTATTGATGATTGTTGATTTTATCTCTGTACGCTGATATGATATGTGATTCAGTAACTTTCCTATGTTACTTATATCTAAGTTTACATGGTTTTCAATAAAAACTAATTGAACCATAAAATCCCCCAGTATGTCATCAACAACTCTCTTACTGTATTGTGTGCTTCATCATACGTGGCCACAATGCGCAACTGTTCTGTTTCCAATGGTCCTGACTTAGGAGTAAGAAGGGTATCCCGATTTAAGGCCAGCGAGTGGTGGTACGCCTTAGCTAACACATGTTGCGGGTACCCCCTGCTTCTAAATCTGGTCTGTAGATCACTAGATGTCGATCTAAAGTCAGACATACTAGAACAGTTGCGCCTTACCCGAAGGTATTGACCTTTAGGAATTCCCCTCTTCAGGGGCAACGGATGGCAACTGTCCCACCTGAGGAGACTATTGGGGGCAGTCTCTTTGCGAAACAGTCGTGTGCCAATGTTGTCATTCCTGTCCCTGAAGATGGTCAGATCAAGGAAGGTGATTTGTGATTCCTGGATCTCAGACGTAAAGAATAGTCCCATCATGTTTTTATTCAGGTCTGTTACAAAGTTATTAAAATCATCAACACTTCCTGACCACAAAATCAACACATCATCGATGTAACGTAACCACAAATTAATGTGGTCAGCCGATCTCTGGCTGTTGTCAGTGAACACAACTTCCCGTTCCCACCAGCCCAGGTAGAGATTAGCAAAAGTGGGGGCACACGGGCTCCCCATCGCCACTCCCCTGAGCTGGTGGTACATACGGTGATCAAAAATAAAAAAGTTGTGTTCAAGAATGAACTTCATCAATTCAAGAACAAATTCGTTATGCTGCCAACAATGGATGCCACGTTGGTTTAAAAATGAGGCCACAACTTCACACCCCCTATCGTGAGGTATGGAGCTGTAAAGGGCCTCCACATCCAAACTAGCCAGCATAACGTTTTCACCAAGATGGATCCCCTCCAATTTCTTGATCACATCCATAGAATCACGTACATACGAGGATAGGGCCACCGCAAACGGTCGTAAAATCCTATCCACGTATGTACTGATCGGATGTGTCAAGCTCCCAGTCCCCGAGACGATAGGGCGTCCCTTTAATGGTGAAAGCCCCTTGTGTACCTTGGGCAACCCATAAAAACAAGGGATCTGGGGATGTTTGGGGAACAAAAAATCTAACTCCGTTCGACTGATCAGGTCATGATCCTGTGCTATATCCAAAAGACCCTTCAATTTTTTTCTGAATATTTCAATTGGATTTGTCTCTAGCACTCGATAACATGAGTCGTCACTAAGAATGCTGAGGCACATGGCCTTATACTGTTCACAATTCATTACAACAATATTACCTCCCTTGTCCGATGGTTTAATGACAAGGGAGTTGTCACGTTCCAGAGAGAGCAATGCATCAATTTCTCTCTTATGGAGGTTGGATTCAATCCCTCTGGACGTGTCAAGCATTCTTAGTTGGTCAGTCACGACATTTAAGAAGATGTCAGGGGGTGTGCCATCACTCAAAGGTGGGTTTTTGGTGGAGGACAATTTGAGGTCCGTGAATGGACCCTCTCCAGGATCCTTTTCCCCTTCTTCCATAAGGGATACCAATAATTGAATATCTGGCAGGTCAAGGATATCAATTCAAGTCCTTAACCCACTCAAAGGAGTTAAAGGAACAGGTGGGAACGAATGATAAGCCCTTACTAAGTAGTTCCAACTCTACCTCCGTAAGGGTCCTATCAGATAAGTTAATAATTTGTAACTTATCCCTTGACTCGCCTTTCACTGTAGAGTCCACAGTCTGAGAACCAGTTGCCCCCATCCTGTGATGGCGTGCTATTGTTTTTTTCTGTTTCTCAGGCTGTATGATCTCGTAGTTTGGTTCCCTAAAAAACCCCCCCGTGACCGAGGGCTCCTATCTCTACCGCCTCTCCCTCTAAGTCCTCTGTTGGAAGGCTGAAAATTATTGGCTATTCAGTTTCACCCTCTGAGGATGAGGGTTCTGTCTCAACTTCGAGGGTCCTAGCGGTTTTAGTCGCAAACTCAAGAATGCGCCCCTCTTTAAAATCCGCTTTGTCCCTAAAAAATTGAGAGTGTTTACGCTCCTTAAGCTGAGCTGTGAACAATTTGCTCCTGCAACAATTGTGTATTCTTAATATGCAGGGCCTTTTCCAATTCAGTCAGATACCAGGATGTGGTGGAGGTCCCAAGCAGGCACTCCAAATGCAAGTATACAAATGGGGTTCTGGTCACCAGGAATCTAAAAAAAAAGAAAAAAGAAAATAAGGATTTGAGTCACTTGTCAGCAAAGAGAAAATTATGAAATCAAGATGGCATAGCAACAAAGGGTAAAAAGGTGATTATGGGTTCTTTCCCCAGTGTAACGACGAGCAATTCCTTTGGAGATATGCAGCATTTCATGTTGGTGTCCTGGTAGGTGATGCCAGGATGCAGGTCTACCAACAGGTGGTCAAAGATTGGCACTGAAAGGAGACAGAAGCTGTGGAACTTTTTAGGGTACTGCCGCAGGTCAGTGTAGAGGGTGTGGAAGTGACCCTTCCTGAACTGTTAGGAGACAATGGGATGAACCCATTGCCTCCTTCTTCTCCTTGATTCTTCCTTCAGCATAAGCATATGCTGTTCAAAACACTAAGAGAGAAGCCAATATAAGAGGGTAACATTCAAAGGGTTTTTCACCATGGTGATTACCCAAAAGTTGGCAGAAACCAATGCCAGCTAAGCAGAGGAATGAAACAAAGCAATAGAACATTTGCGTTGAAGCAATCACATAACCTTCCTATCTGTGTTTCCAGGGGTTTGCGGATAAATAGTGACTATTTCCTCCTTCCATTTTTTTTTTTTTTTGCGGATCCAAAAAAACATATGGCCAACAGAAAACAACACCTTCATAATATTCTGTCCAGCAGAATAGATGCCCAATGGTCACAAATGCTGACTCATGGATTTGTTGTTTGTGGACTGTTCCCTGGCAACTGTTGTGTGCATGATGCCTAAGAAACATAATAACATTAGCACACATCATGTACTCACTTTTCTGACACATATTGTTAGTAAATCTCCAGAACGCTTTCTAGTTCTAAATTGTGTTTAGCTTCGTCATCATTGTCCAGATTTTTCAACAACATGGTACTTCACTATCCAGTTGGCCTCTACTAGTTCTTCCTAGTCTTTTAGCTACAGAAATACTGATATTCTGGTCTTGAACTCTAATCTCTCCAGGTTGATCTCTGGTCGGTTTTACAATCCTGCACTAGTTGACCAGCTCTAGGCAGCCACATCTACAGTAGTGGCTGCTAGGGTATATGCGATTCATGATAGTAGGCAATAAAGCCCATTTCTTCATGTCTGTACCCGGGTAAAAACATGCTACTCTTTAAAATTGCACCTTCCACTAGTTGGAATGACATCTAATCCTGCTTTAAAGGGGTATTCCGATCATTTCAAGTTATCCTCTATCCACAGGAAAGGAACGGAGAGGCAGATCAAGCATGCGCACTGCCTCTCTATTCATTTCTATGGGACTTCTGGAAATGGGCGACCGCTTTACTCTGCTATCTCCTGAAGGTCCCATAAAGATGAATGGAGTGGCAGTGCACATGCTGTGGGGTACAGGACCCATGTTCTTGGGGGGGGGGGGTATTTTTTGCTGGTGGGGCATCATTTTGTGCTGCACTGTGGTTTTTATGCTACTGAAGCAGTATATTTTGCTGCACTGTGGTCTTTGGCTCTGCTGGGATGGTATTTTGTGCCACAGTATGGTGTTGCTGGACCCACCTACTTGTTTTACCCTGCCTTCTGTCAGTTTAGACCCAACTACAACATGGGGCCCCTTTTAGTTTTTTTTCCATGGCCACTTTAAGTTCCCTGTCTAGCCTTGGACGGAGCTGTGTAGTTCTGGCACTAATCAGTGGAGGAGGGATTGCCAGGAGTCAGAGGGTTGACGATCTGATATTGATGACTTATTCCTAAAGATAGGTTATTAATAATAGGTAAGTCCTGGAAACTCCTTTATACAGAGAGCAAATTATGACAAGTTTTTATTTCTTTTTAAATACCAACTGTATATCATCTCAATTTACAACTGTGCACCCTGGGATAATATACAGCTGAAGACCTTCTCCAGTAGTTAGCAAGGGTTAGTGTCAGGTTTAATGGGATTCACATTAAATAGTGCTACATTTAGCACTTTCCCTAATGAATAAGCCTTATAAAGCTCCAGACGGATGGAGAAGATTCTTCCACCTGTACGGAGAGATGGAGGCTCCTTTGCCAGCTCTTCTCGTGTCCAAAGTTCCTATTTGACTTCCCGGTAATCGTTGAAACCAGAGACTGCTCACTTTCCTGTGTACAGAAGCAATGGAGCTCACTAAACTGACTGTCTGCAGGACGTATGCTCAGTAGGGCTCTGTGATAGATGTCATTGATTTATAAGCATCTGGCGTGCCTCAGCTGGCAACCTTGGCCCTGGCCAATGTTTCAGCTCTGTCACTTAGTGTCAAGCAGCAGAATTTTAATATGAATCACAAGTAATCCTGGATACTTAGGCTATGTCAAAGGGTCAGAATGGGGAAAAATACTCAGAAGCTTGAAGTAATGTGATATTTTTTTACAAGTTTGAAGAAAAAGAAATATTCCATCAACAGATTAGACTATGAAGCAGTTTTTTTAGTGCCTCTTGCCTTTCCTGTAGTGACCTATCTGGCTTCTTATGTATGTGTAAGTAATATATGAATCCCTTTGACTCCTATGCCACTAAACTACAAACATAAGCCGTAATTCTGTATTTTTCCTCTTTAAATCTGGATGTAAGCTATCAATATTTAAAAAAGGGTAGAACATGATAGAAGTTTTAATTTTATTTATGACTTTGGAGTTTCTACAGTATTTTATGTATCTTTATAAGCCCCAGTACATAAAAATGGACAGTGACTAACAGTCTGAAGAAAGGACATTACTTCCATAATCAACCTTTTTTGGCAAACCGTCTTATTATAATCAGTGTAAATGTAATAGGACGCTGGGCACTACATTTATATCAATTGACCTACCAACGCTAGGCTTTTCACAGTGGTGTGCAACCTCTTAAAGGGGCAGGGTTCTCAGCCTACAACTAAGAACCCCTGATTATTTAAAGGTAGTCTGTCATACAGAAATTTAATGTTACACCTGGCACAATGCCTTGTAAGGCTACTTATTTTCATCCATATGCACATGAGGGTGGACCCAAGCCACTCTGTGCACCTTTACTCCTCCTGCTTCCTCTGCTAGCCCCCTCCCTCTCCTTGAATGAAAAGACTAGCTACATGCATAGTCAGCTCCCTGACCCTGTCAATCAAGAAGAAAAAGGAAGGGCTGGCAGAGGACACAGGAGGAACAAGAGTGGACTTGGGCCCACCCTCAGTGTACTTACCCGCTTATTTACATATAGATTAAAAGTACTTTTTCTACAGAATGAAGCAATGGATCGCTAATGAAAGGTATGCCTTTATTCAGATGAGCTGGCCGTAGAGGGCCTAATGACAGGTTTATCAATGAATTCCCTAGTGACAGATTCCCCTTTAACCTGCTCGGTATTACCTCACCTTTACTGAGCAAAAAGTTATTTGGTTCCTGTAGGTTTATCATGGTGTAATTAATTTGTTATTTCGGCTTGACTGGTTCCTAACTAGATTTATTGATCACTTCCTGCCCTGGCTACAGTTCTTATGTATTGCATGAACTCAGACTTGAACTACAATCAATTCTGATACCACAGTTTGGAATACTATCTGTAAGCCTTTAGATGTTGCTTTTGAAGACTACTATAGACATACAGTATGACCTTGTGAGGGGCTTTTAAAGGTGAAGATCAAATAATACCTTTAATTCTACCCTCTGGTTTAGCCTTAAAAAGGTTGGCCCATCTTGGACATTGGAGGCATATCGTTATATCCTTAGAACGGAACCCGCAATGTGCAGGGGGGGCGCACTGCGCATGCAAGACCGCCCTCCATTCATTTCTAGGGGAGAGCAAGAATATTTTTGTAAGTTCCATTAAAATAAATGAGAAGCTCCCCACACTTCTATGGGACTGACAGAAATAGCCAAACCAGCACTCGGCTATTTTCGGAAATCACACAGAAATTAATGCAGGGTGGCCGAAGACTAAGTTCTACGCATAGGTCTGGGTTGTGTTATAGTGGATATGACCCATGATGGAATCACACCTATAGTTCATTATGATTGAGTGTGCTAGAGGGAAGGCTGCTTGCAAGGTATTATGGGGAAGCCTGCCAGGCCGGCACGCAAGGTCATGTGAGCCTTCTCTATCTTCTGATTTGTAAAATGGCGCCCTCCAATTTGAGCAATTTGTGCAGGATGAATTTTAAATGTTTTGAATTCGCCGAAATCCCAAATTTTTTAAAAACTTCCAAAGAATCCTATTCATGTCAAATCAATTTGTTTTTCTGTACTGTCAACTCATCTGGCCAAATAGCATTGCTATCATGTAGGCTGGCAGATTTACATTTGAGATGTACACCGACCACTTGCAAGTACCAAGATAAAGCTGGACTTTAGAAAATATATTTTATAGCACGCTCAGTAGGAAACACAGAACCATGCCTATCATTCCCACTTATTTATTTTTAGGTCAGATGTTTTTGCATATACTGCTTCAACAAACACAATGGGCACAAGGCGGATGCCACCCGGGAAGGATCACCCAAACCAAATTCAGACTCCTCTTTTCCAAAGACTTAATCATCATGTAAAATAAGTATATTCATAAAAGGTCACTGCTGACAAGACCACCACATAAATGGTGGACTTCAACTTTGAGCGAGTTTAAGATAAATATAAATGTTGAAATAAATTGGAAAAATGAAATATACTTAGAAACTGAACTGATTCAGAAAGTAAGATTTTCCAGCCTGTGGTTCTACGTGTGTACAAATTGGCAAAGTGCCTCATTCAAGCAAATGAGATCTGTAAAAAGGTACATTGTTAACTTTCTTCTTCCTAGACAGCAAAATGTTAATATGCTGCCGAAATGTCTGCCAGAAGATAAAGAACTTTATAATGTGGTCAATTGAGCTCAGAGTGAAAGCAGAACGATTGAGTGATGAGGTCAAACCCAGTGAAATAATGTTTCTGTTGAAGAAGAAACACTATTTGTTCTCTTCTCAGTATTATTGATATTGCTGCAAATTATCTTTTTTTTGCTGCGGGAGCAGATATTGAGAATTTCAAAACAGGAATATAACTTTGAAGCTAGGTAGTAACTAAAAACATTTTATCACTGCCTTTCCATTAGGAATAAGTTAACTGGCAGCAGACCAGGTCAAACTCACAAGTTCCTGTTGGAGGTTTGTCTTTCGAGGCAGGTTAATGGACTAATGATGGCCCACTGCCGATTCCACTTCTTTTCTTGGATAACTTATTATATTTTTTAAGTTGTTAGACACAGACCGTCAACCCAATTCAAAGAACACAAAAGTAATAGTAAATAAATTAATTGACTGGCAACTAAGAAATGACGACTTCTCTGCTATGAAAGTGACATTAGTGACTCATTGGTCAAAACTGTCAGGGGCGGATTAAGTGCATGATAGGCCCGGGGCTGTCTACCCAATTCGGGCCCCCCTCCATTTTAGTTTTAGAGTTAGTTTTTTTTTTCTGTATGAAGAGGCTGTGGTGCTTCGTAAGCGCCAAAGTCTCTTCCTAGGCCATATGACATCCTTCACATGGTCTAGGTGCAGCTCTGTCCCATCTGAGTGATTGGGGCTGAGCTGCAATACCAAGCACAGTGCTATCAAATGTACAGCGCTGTGCTTGGTAAGGAGCAAAGAGGCTGCGGCGCTCACTGGGACATTGCGGTCTCCTCAAACAGCTGATTGGTGGGGGTGCCAAGAGTCGGACCCCCACCATCTCATAACTCTCTGAATACAGATTTCATAGATGTTACCTGCAGTCCTATGTAACACCCCACATAACACAGTGAACTATTGTGTTATGTGGGGTGTTACATAGGACTGCATGGAACATCTA
This sequence comes from Bufo bufo, assembly GCF_905171765.1. NCBI lineage: Eukaryota > Metazoa > Chordata > Amphibia > Anura > Bufonidae > Bufo > Bufo bufo. Next base: position 310,971,032 of record NC_053394.1, read on the forward strand.
CTACGTTATCTGTACACAGAAAGTTATCACTGTTATCTGGGCTGTTACATAGTACTGCAGGTGACAAATTAAAATTTTAGTTGCCAAATTTAAAATACATATGATTATGATAAAAAAAAGACTTGGAGGAGAAGATGAGACGCAGGTCACAGTAGTGCGTTAGCTCTACATATAGGGGAATACAACATCACATACCTCTTACATCCAGTGACTTCTCCTGTCATGTAGATCTTCTCTTTCCTCTTCTCCTCTGTTTGACCCAGACCGCCATGACAAATTCTTTCAGTCGCATCTCGTCTCTACAGAGTTTGTTACACAGACATGTTGGAGTTCTCATAATTGGGGTCATTTATCAAACTGGTGTAAAGCACAACTGGCTTAGGTGCCCATAGCAACCAGTCAGATTCCACCTATAATTTTCTAAAGGAGCTGTGAAAAATGAAAGGTGGAATCTGTTGCAATGGGTAACTAACACAGTTCTACTTTACACCAGTTTGATAAATTACCCCAAAGGTCCCTATAGTGTCTACATCAATTATAATGTCCCCTAGAGTGCCCCCAGTAATAATACCACCCTAAGTAATTTCCCCCATACTGCCCCATATAGTAATTTCCCCACCACACTACCCCCATATAGTAATTTCCCCCACACTGCCCCCATATAGTAACTTCCCCACACTGCCCCCATATAGTAATTTCCCCACACTGCCCCCATATAGTAATTTGCCCAACACTGCCCCCATATAGTAATTCCCCCCACACTGCCCCATATAATAATTTCCCCCACACTGCTGCCATATAATAATTTCTCCCACACTGCCCCATATAGTAATTTCCCCCACACTGCCCCCATATAGTAATTACCCCCACACTGCCCCATATAGTAATTTCCCCACACTGCCCATATAGTAATTACTCCCACACTTCCCCATAAAGTAATTTCCCCCACACTGCCCCATATAGTAATTTCCCCCACACTGTCCCCATGTAGTCATTTTCCCCACAGTACCCCATACAGAAATTTCCCCCACACTACCCCATATAGTAATTTCCCCCACACTGCTCCTATATAGTAATTTCCCCCACACTGTCCCCATATAGTAATTTCCCCCACACTGCCCCATATAGTAATTACCCCCACACTGCCCTATATAGTAATTTCCCACACACTGCCCCCATATAGTAATTTCCCCACACTGCCCCCATATAGTAATTACCCCCACACTGCCCTATATAGTAATTTCCCACACACTGCCCCCATATAGTAATTTCCCCACACTGCCCCCATATAGTAATTACCCCCACACTGCCCCCATATAGTAATTTCCCCCACACTGCCCCATATAGTAATTACCCCCACACTGCCCCATATAGTAATTTAACCACACTGCCCCATATAGTAATTACCCCTACACTGCCCCCATATAGTAATTACACCCACACTGCCCACATATAGTAATTTCCCCAACACTGCCTCCATGTAGTAATTTTCCCCACAGTACCCCATACAGAAATTTCCCCCACACTGCCCCATATAGTAATTTCCCCCACACTGCTCCTATATAGTAATTTACCCCACACTGTCCCCATATAGTAATTACACCCACACTGCCCACATATAGTAATTTCCCCAACACTGCCTCCATGTAGTAATTTTCCCCACAGTACCCCATACAGAAATTTCCCCCACACTGCCCCATATAGTAATTTCCCCCACACTGCTCCTATATAGTAATTTACCCCACACTGTCCCCATATAGTAATTTCCCCCACACTGCCCCATATAGTAATTACCCCCACACTGCCCCATATAGTAATTTCCCCCACACTGCCCCATATAGTAATTTCCCCACACTGCCCCCATATAGTAATTACCCCCACACTGCCCCCATATAGTAATTACCCCCACACTGCCCCATATAGTAATTTCCCCACACTGCCCCCATATAGTAATTACCCCTACACTGCCCCCATATAGTAATTACACCCACACTGCCCCCATATAGTAATTCCCCCAACACTGCCTCCATGTAGTAATTTTCCCCACAGTACCCCATACAGAAATTTCCCCCACACTGCTCCTATATAGTAATTTCCCCCCCACTGCCCCATATAGTAATTTCCCCCACACTGCCCCATATAGTAATTTCCCCCACACTGCCCCATATAGTAATTTCCCCCACACTGCCCCATATAGTAAATTCCCCACACTGCCCCATATAGTAATTTCCCCATACTGCCCCCATATAGTAATTTCCCCCACAGTGCCCCATATAGTAATTTCCCCAACACTGCCCCTTATAGTAATTTCCCCCACAGTACCCCATATAGTAATGTCCCCCACACTGCCCCATATAGTAATTTCCCCCACACTGCTCCTATATAGTAATTTACCCCACACTGTCCCCATATAGTAATTTCCCCCACACTGCCCCATATAGTAATTACCCCCACACTGCCCCATATAGTAATTTCCCCCACACTGCCCCATATAGTAATTTCCCCACACTGCCCCCATATAGTAATTACCCCCACACTGCCCCCATATAGTAATTACCCCCACACTGCCCCATATAGTAATTTCCCCACACTGCCCCCATATAGTAATTACCCCTACACTGCCCCCATATAGTAATTACACCCACACTGCCCCCATATAGTAATTTCCCCAACACTGCCTCCATGTAGTAATTTTCCCCACAGTACCCCCATACAGAAATTTCCCCCACACTGCTCCTATATAGTAATTTCCCCCCCACTGCCCCATATAGTAATTTCCCCCCCACTGCCCCATATAGTAATTTCCCCCACACTGCCCCATATAGTAAATTCCCCACACTGCCCCATATAGTAATTTCCCCATACTGCCCCCATATAGTAATTTCCCCCACAGTGCCCCATATAGTAATTTCCCCAACACTGCCCCTTATAGTAATTTCCCCCACAGTACCCCCATACGGTAATTTCACCCACACTACCCCATATGGTAATTTCCCCCAAACTGCCCCATATAGTAATTTCCCCCAAACTGCCCCATATAGTAATTTCCCCCAAACTGCCCCATATAGTAATTTCCCCCAAACTGCCCCATATAGTAATTTCCCCCAAACTGCCCCATATAGTAATTTCCCCCACACTACCCCATACAGTAATTTCCCCCACACTGCCCCATATAGTAATGTCCCTCACACTGCCCCATATAGTAATTTCCCCCACACTGCCCCATATAGTAATTTCCCCCACACTGCCCCATATAGTAATTTCCCCCACACTGCCCCATATAGTAATGGCCCCACATTGCCCCATATAGTAATTTCCCCCACACTGCCCCATATAGTAATGTCCCCCACACTGCCCCATATAGTAATGTCCCCCACACTGCCCCATATAGTAATTTCCCCCACACTGCCCCATATAGTAATTTCCCCCACACTGCCCCATATAGTAATTTCCCCCACACTGCCCCATATAGTAATTTCCCCCACAGTACCCCATACAGTAATGTCCCCCACACTTCCCCATATAGTAATTCCCCCCACACTGCCCCATATAGTAATTTCCCCCACACTGCCCCATATAGTAATGTCCCCCACACTGCCCCATATAGTAATTTCCCCCACACTGCCCCATATAATAATTTCCCCACACTGCCCCATATAGTAATTTCCCCCACAGTACCCCCATACAGTAATGTCCCCCACACTTCCCCATATAGTAATTTCCCCCACACTGCCCCATATAATAATTTTTCCCCACACTGCCCCATATAGTAATTTCCCCCACACTGCCCCATATAGTAATTTTCCCCACACTGCCCCATATAGTAATTTTCCCCACACTGCCCCATATAGTAATTTTCCCCACACTGCCCCATATAGTAATTTCCCCCACACTGCCCCCATATAGTAATTTCCCCCACACTGCCCCATATAGTAATTTCCCCCACACTGCCCCCATATAGTAATTTCCCCACACTGCCCCCATATAGTAATTTCCCCCACACTGCCCCATATAGTAATTTCCCCCACACGGCCCCATATAGTAATTTTCCCCACACTGCCCCATATAGTAATTTTCCCCACACTGCCCCATATAGTAATTTTCCCCACACTGCCCCATATAGTAATTTCCCCCACATTGCCCCATATAGTAATTTTCCCCACACTGCCACATATAGTAATTTTCCCCACACTGCCCCATATAGTAATTTCCCCACACTTGGTGCCACACTTACAGTTCACCCCTCCCCCCCCTTTCCCTTCCCGTTCTTTCCCATGTCTTTCCCTTTTTATTATTTAAGTTTCCTTTCTCAGTTTCTTGTTCATTCTCAATTAATAGGTGACACAAAAAGCGGCATAGGGACGAATTACGTTAGTACTTACACTCTCCTTAAGACGTTTGCGATCCTACCATTCAGCGACCACGTGTCCTGTCTTGGATCACTTGCTATGGTCTTGTCTATGACTTTATGTAATAGATTCTGAGTGGTGTCATCTGTACCTTTCGCTGTAACGTTTACACATTTATGCTAATGTTTGTGATTTTCATTTGTTTGCTCTTATCTGTAAACCAATAAAAAGATTTTAAAAAGAAAAATGACTGGTTGATAATATTTATTTATGACTGCAATGTGTTAGCACAGAGGAAACACGTTCTGATCAATATAGTATTCATAAAAGACCCGTCACTTCTCCTGACATGTCTGCTTAGTAACTACCTCTATTCCCCATGTAATAGCAATACACCCCTAACTAGTAACACTCAGAGGGACATTTATTGCAGACTGATGGCAATTCATTCATAAACATCTAGCAGGAATAATATAGAAAATTACAACTTTGAGTCATAAGAAAAGATGCTCCAGAATTGTTATTACATGAGGTGATGCAAGTGTAGTGTCCCACTAGGTAAAGGTGGGCACTACACAAAAGGGGTTAATGTGTCTTAATTGCATTTAATGTGTTTTTATATGCAATGTTTCCCTGTGTTAACTGGGTGTCAGGCCTGTCAGGGTGCAGTTTAGCCTCCCGGGCTTTAGAGGGAGCCAGAGAGCCCTGGTTATATATAGGTAGGCCCAGACAGGGGAGTGGTAGTGCATTCCAGGGGACTAGAGGAGTCACTTCGTCTACCTGAAGCTCCTGAGGCTAGGATTAGCTCAGTTGAGACACCCCAGTAGCAGGACAGAACCTCCTGGGAGAAACCTGCAGTCGTCCTCAAGCCAAGTAAGGATATTTCCAGCCAAGATAAGTAAACTAATAGGCAGAGGAACTATAAAGCAAAGCAAGGAATTAATACGGGAGGAAGATATATATTTTACCAAGGATTTAAGCCACCATTTAGGCATCCGGGCCTTGGGATAAGAAACCAGACAGGAGTTCTAAAAGAACAGTGTACACTATTTCTGAGGAAAGGTACAACCTGATTCTGAGTGTGTTGTGGATTTACCCTCTGAGTATCTTGCATGATTAATACCTGCCATCCTGTGAAATAAGCCTGCTTGTGAAGCACTTGATGTAAAGGACTGCATTACCATCTTGATGTACAAAGTTGGACTGTTTAAGTAAAGCAACGTTTGGTTCACTATACCACCTGTGTACCTCACTTATTCCAACTATAAATCGGTGTGCCACCGTTACAGGCACTGGCGTCACAAATCCAAAAGGGACCTTGCCCCAGGCACTCAAAATACCTGTAACATCCAGGGCACCTCATCCACCATCAGGCCTGGTCCCTACATACCGAGTGTGCCCCAGAGGAACTGTGTCTACCTCTCCTTCACTGCCGCATGCCTGCCCAGGGTTCTCCAATACAGTGAGTAACCCTCGATCGCCCATAACCGTGACCTCACTTCGCTATACCCTGCAGGTCTGGCGTGCTGCATAAATTGGCGTCACGAACAGGATAACCAACATTCCTGCGCCATTGCGGATATAAAACTGTGTGCTGAAAATTGCCTTAAAGTGACAAAGACCTAATCGTCTTATTAAAAAGTGCTGGGCCAAAGAACTGTCATAATTAGCGGTGTGAAGATAATATTTTCTGGACTGTTTGCTGCTTATTTGAGCCACCGCTTGCTGTCAGTGAATAGACAGCGATTTTGCCACTTAAACCTGAGGTGGAGTGCAAGTGCGGCTGGTGAACCGTTTGGCGCGAAAAAGAGGACTTTGGCGCGAAAAGAACCAGGCGGAGTCATCGCCCGGTCAGCAAGGAGGAAGAACGCCGCCCTGTCTGGAAGAAAAGGTGCCGCCTACCTGAGTCCCGGAGCTACGAGAGGCCGCGCCCGCCTGCTGACGCTGTACGCAGGACGCTCAACGCCCGTAGCCACGCATCTCGCGAGACCTGGAGCGAGCACCACCGGAGTAAGTACAGACTTAAAACTTTTGCCGGCTCCCCCGATCACCTTACCGGAATCTTCCCGACCCCTGCCAGGGCACCGGAGGGACCCCCGTTAGTAACCAAAGACTTTTCTGTAAAAAAAAAAAAGAAAGTTATTACCATTGCCGCTCCGGTCCGCTCTGCTACATTTAAAGGGCCATACCCACCTAGCAACGCCATGTCCACACCTGAGGAAATCGGACAGGTGGCCCCAGTCGTGCCTTCTGAAGTATCTACAGCCGACCCTAGGGCCCCTGCCGCCGCGGCACCGCCAAGCCTGATGCCACTAACTATGCCGTACTATTTTGGGGCCCCCTGGTTCCCACGTTATTCAGGGGAAGCCCACAAGTTAAAGGACTTTAGGGAACCATCTTGATGTACAAAGTTGGACTGTTTAAGTAAAGCAACGTTTGGTTCACTATACCACCTGTGTACTTCACTTACTCCAACTATAAATCGGTGTGCCACCGTTACAGGCACTGGCGTCACGAATCCAAAAGGGACCTTGCCCCAGGCACTCAAAATACCTGTAACATCCAGGGCACCTCATCCACCATCAGGCCTGGTCCCTACATACCGAGTGTGCCCCAGAGGAACTGTGTCTACCTCTCCTTCACTGCCGCATGCCTGCCCAGTGAGTAACCCTCGATCGCCCATAACCGTGACCTCACTTCGCTATACCCTGCAGGTCTGGCGTGCTGCATAAATAGTTACTAAAACAGACATAACTGTCCACATTTATTAGTTATCCTTTATTTATACAAACTCCGCATTGTGTAAAACAGGGGCTGTAAGCTAGTTGGACACGATCACAGAGACATTCACCAACAGGTCCTAAGTAGATCAGACATCACTTTTAACGTTATCTTTGTCCTTAGGACATGGATGAAGTTGAAAACTGTGACAGAGCTCAGGAGCTATTGCCTCAGTGCCCCGCTGTTCACCCTTTCAGGCCACAGACTGCTTTAATCCTGTGGTCTACAAGAGGGTAGGTCTCCAGCATAGGCATGTGCAATGAGCCTGTGGACCCCATCCTGCAGACCGCTCCTGCAGGACAATTCAGAGAATAACTCAACAATATTTAAAGAGCCTCTGTCAGCATGATCAACTCTATTAAACATGGCATATTGCCTGGTGGGGTTGATCATGCAGATTAAAACAATACCTTTCCTTTTGGCTCGTACTGTTGTGGACATATGTGGACTTTTATATTTATGCAAATTAGGCAGTTAGAGCCCTGAGGGGCCAACATAGCTTTTGTGGCTCTACCACAGCTATGCCCCTCAGGGCTCAGTACACTCCCTCCTCGCCTTTGATTGACAGCACTGTCTAATTTTGTCTGCACTGTGGTTCATTTAGTCACTGGTGGTCCAGAGCAGAAGTCACAATAACGCCTGTACAAGCGTCATAGACGCTTGTTCAGGCCATTTTACTCCCTGAAAAAAGTTTAAGCTATACCAATACGCCTTAAACATTTCCCTGGCATTCATCAGCGCAGGGCAGGCTGTAAACGGCGCAGGCAGTGCAGCGATTCTGCCTATGCCTAAAATAACCAATAGCAAGCTCCATACACCAAGGAGCTTTGTTACTGGTTAGTTTGGGTGGGCGCCGGAGCAATACAAGTCCTGCAGCAGGGGAAGCTGGAAGGAGAAGAGGCTAGCTCTCGGGGTGGCTGTAGAAAGGAGTGCCGGGCATGCTGCGCAAGGACCCTGGCAACCATGGCTCAGCTTGGTGCTCGGCAAAACTTGCTGTGACCTAAAAAAGGAAGATAATGCCACCCCATTCTGAGATAAGATCCTAGAAACAAGCAGAGCAGCCGTACGGCATACATATTAGGACATTGTCAGACATCATCCACAACTCCATCCTCCGTCAGGCAAAACTCTGTCCTCCCTCAGACATCAGCCAAAACTCCGTCCTCCCTCATCCAAAACTCCGTCCTCCCTCATCCAAAACTCTGTCCTCCCTCAGACATCAGCCAAAACTCCATCCTCCCTCATCCAAAACTCCATCAGACCTCAGACATCAGCCAAAACTCCGTCCTCCCTTATCCAAAACTCCATCAGACCTCAGACATCAGCCAAAACTCCGTCCTCCCTCATCCAAAACTTCGTCAGACATCAGCCAAAACTCCGTCAGACATCAGCTAATGCTCCGTCAGACATCAGCCAAAACTCTGTCCTCCCTCAGACATCAGCCAAAACTCCGTCCTCCCTAACTCAAAATACGCCCTACTACACACACTCTTCACCTGACGGAGCTGCTAGCTGCTGGAGAGGCAAAGGACCTGTGATGACGTCATGACTATGTGATGAGTCACGTGTGAGGGAGGGGTCAGATGTGCACAGCAGCTGGTAGAGTGTACAGAACTGTAGCCATCAAATAGAGCTCTGTAATAGAGATGTGTGTGTAACCTGCATGTAGCAGTGCTGTGTACTGTGTAGCAGAGCTTTATGTGTAACCTGCATGTAGCAGAGCAGTGTACTGTGTAGCAGAGCTGTATGTGTAACCTGCATGTAGCAGAGCTGTGTACTGTGTAGCAGAGCTGTATGTGTAATGGGCATGTAGCAGAGCTGTGTACTGTGTTAGAGATGTATGTGCAACCTGCAGGTAGCAGTGCTGTGTACTGTGTAGCAGAGATGTGTACTGTGTTACAGAGATGTGTGTGTAACCTGCATGTAGCAGAGCTGTGTACTGTGTATATAGAGCAGTGTGTGTAACCGCATGTAGCAGAGCTGTGTACTGTGTTACAGAGATGTGTGTGTAACCTGGGAACTATAAAAAAGTGTAAAAAAAAAAACATAAAAATTCAGATCACCCACCTTTTCCCAAAATGAAAATAAAAGAAATAAAAAAATACACATCATGGGTGTCGCAATGTGTAAAAACACCCATTGTATAAAAATATATTCCCCATACGGAAAACAGCAAAACAGGAAAAAAAAAAGAGTCCAAATGTCCGATTCGCCGTTTTTGGTCGCTTCATTTGCTACAAAAATTTAAATAAAAAGTGATCAAAAAGTCTTAAACACCCCAGAATTGTATCAGTGAAAAGTTCAGATTGCCCCGCAAAAAATGAGCCCCCATCCAGCTCCATACACATAATTACAAAAAAGTTATAGGGGTCAAAATATGGCGATAAAAAAATAAATCAGATTCTGGAAATCTCCTGTCACTGCGAGTTACTCAGAATTGGTAGCCCTAATTAATAAATACATGCAACATGAATGCATATATGCCGCTTCACACAAAACTAGGTCACAAGTGTTAGGCCTCTTGCACATGAACGTTGTTGGTCCATTCCGTGCATTGGGGACAGCAATTTGCAGTCCCCAATGCACGGGCAACGTGCATGCAGCAGCCGGGAAAGATCCAGACCCATTTAACTTGAATGGGTCTGTGAACATGTTCTACTTTTTCCGTTCCGTTCAAGTGAATGGGTCCACATCACGGATGCGGGATGCACACGGCTGGTGCCCTGTGTATTGCGGAACCGCCGTATGTGGTCCACAATACAACCACAGGCACACAGCGACTATGTGCAAGAGGCCTTACAAAGATGGGATTTATGGTGCACATCCTTTTATGCTTCCCATATTCCACAGATTTATAGAAGAGGCTAGCTCTCGGGGTGGCTGTAGAAAGGAGTGCCGGGCATGCTGCGCAAGGACCCTGGCAACCATGGCTCAGCTTGGTGCTCGGCAAAATTTGCTGTGACCTAAAAAAGGAAGATAATGACACCCCATTCTGAGATAAGATCCTAGAAGCAAGCAGAGCAGCCATAGGGCATACATATTAGGACATCGTCAGACATCATCCACAACTCCATCCTCCGTCAGGCAAAACTCCGTCCTCCCTCAGACATCAGCCAAAACTCCGTCCTCCCTCATCCAAAACTCCGTCCTCCCTCAGACATCAGCCAAAACTCCATCCTCCCTCATCCAAAACTCCATCAGACCTCAGACATCAGCCAAAACTCTGTCCTCCCTCATCCAAAACTCTGTCCTCCCTCATCCAAAACTCCGTTAGACATCAGCCAAAACTCCGTCAGACATCAGCTAATACTCCGTCAGACATCAGCCAAAACTCTGTCCTCCCTCAGACATCAGCCAAAACTCCGTCCTCCCTAACTCAAAATACACCCTACTACACACACTCTTCACCTGACGGAGCTGCTAGCTGCTGGAGAGGCAAAGGACCTGTGATGACGTCATGACTGTGTGACGAGTCACGTGTGTGGGAGGGGTCAGATGTGCACAGCAGCTGGTAGAGTGTACAGAACTGTAGCCATCAAATAGAGCTCTGTACTAGAGATGTGTGTGTAACCTGCATGTAGCAGTGCAGTGTACTGTGTAGCAGAGCTTTATGTGTAACCTGCATGTAGCAGAGCTGTGTACTGTGTAGCAGAGCTGTATGTGTAATGGGCATGTAGCAGAGCTGTGTACTGTGTAGCAGGCTATATGTGTAACCTGCCTGTAGCAGAGCTGTGTACTGTGTTAGAGATGTATGTGCAACCTGCAGGTAGCAGTGCTGTGTACTGTGTAGCAGAGATGTGTACTGTGTTACAGAGATGTGTGTGTAACCTGCATGTAGCAGAGCTGTGTACTGTGTATATAGAGCAGTGTGTGTAACCGCATGTAGCAGAGCTGTGAACTGTGTTACAGAGATGTGTGTGTAACCTGGGAACAAGTGTAAAAAAAAAAAAACATAAAAATTCAGATCACCCACCTTTTCCCAAAATGAAAATAAAAGAACAAAAAAAATACACATCATGGGTGTGGCAATGTGTAAAAACACCCATTGTATAAAAATATATTCCCCATACGGAAAACAGCAAAACAGAAAAAAAAAGAGTCCAAATGTCCAATTCGCCGTTTTTGGTCGCTTCATTTGCTACAAAAATTTAAATAAAAAGTGATCAAAAAGTCTTGAACACCCCAGAATTGTATCAGTGAAAAGTTCAGATTGCCCCGCAAAAAATGAGCCCCCACCCAGCTCCATACACATAATTACGAAAAAGTTATAGGGGTCAAAATATGGCGACAAAAAAATAAATCAGATTCTGGAAATCTCCTGTCACTGCGAGTTACTCAGAATTGGTAGCCCTAATTAATAAATGCATGCAACATGAATGCATATATGCCGCTTCACACAAAACTAGATCACAAGTGTTAGGCCTCTTGCACATGAACGTTGTTGGTCCATTCCGTGCATTGGGGAGAGCAATTTGCAGTCCCCAATGCACGGGCAACGGGCGTGCAGCGGCCAGGACAGATCCAAAGATATTTTTTCCGTTCCGTTCAAGTGAATGGGTCCACATCACGGATGCGGGATGCACACGGCTGGTGCCCTGTGTATTGCGGAACCGCCGTTTGTGGTCCACAATACAACCTAAGGGCACACAGCGGCCATGTGCAAGATGCCTTATAAAGATGGGATTTATGGTGCACATCCTTTTATGCTTCCCATATTCCACAGATTTATATCACACAGCTACTTACAGTTGTGCTGATAAGTTTACATACCCTTGCAGAATTTATGATTTCTTAAAGAGGTATTCTCATCTTCCCTTTTCATACTTACCTTCCTTGAGCGCAACGTTCACTTCCTGGATTCTTCTCCCTGAAGAACGCGCACGCCGCCGCGCATGTGCCATGGTGACTTATTCCTGGCCTGTGTAGTACAGAGTCGGCGTGCGCGTTCGTGGCTCTGTACTATACTGGCCAGGAAGAAGTCATCATGGCGCATGCGCGGCGGCATGCACGTTCAGGACATTGCGCGGCCCGGCCGGGAGAGAATCTTCAGTCTTCTGCACAAGCACGGCCCGGCGGGATTCGACAGGAGAGGTGGCCGTAACCAGGGGAGACCAAAGACAACATCAGGTAAGAGGGGACTTATTTTCTAAAAAAGGGTGGGAATTGGGTAATAAAATGGATTTAGAAAAATGATCACTGTCAAATCATTAACAGATTTAACAGTGATCATTAAGATGAGAATACCCCTTTAACCGTTGTTCAGAGAATATGAATGATAACACAGACACTTTTCTCTCGCTCATGGTTAGTGGTCGGCTGAAGCCATTTATGTCAAACAACTTTGTTTACTCTTTATAAATCATAATCACAAACTCCCCAAATGACCCTGATCAGAAGTTTACACACCCCAGTTCTTAATACCATGTATTGCCCCCTTTAACATCAATGACAGCTTGAAGTCTTTTGTGGCAGTTGTGGATGAGGCTCTTTATTTTCTCAGATGGTAAAACTGCCCATTCTTCCTGCCCAAGCAATTCCTTCCTGCCCAAGCAATTCCACCACAGTTTTACGGGATTTTTATTTACGTCATTCGATGTGCGATAAAATTGACTGGTTACTTTTATTCTACAGGTCAGATCGAATCCGGCGATACGTTATTGTTGAGGAACGGTTGAGACGTATGCATATATATCCATGCATGCCTGCAAACACGTGCGGGCATGTATGGTATATATGTGCATACATTGGACATAGCATCATGGGACGATGTGCGCAGATGTGCCCAGCATCTGCGCACGTCTGCCCATGGTGATCCCCAGGGGCTCATGGTGGCCCCTGTGGGAAATATGTGCCCCCTTATGATGTAGGGGCTTGTGCCCCCTTATGATGTAGGGGCTTGTGCCCCCTTATGATGTAAAGACTATTCTAGGGGCTTGTGCTCTCTGATATTCCCCAGGAGCTCATTCATGCCCCTGTGGGAATTCATATATGTATGTGCCCCCTTAATAGATATATCATATAATGCCCCCTGTATCCTATAATGCATATATATCCCCCTTAAATATGATTAATGTATACATGTGTATGGATGTGCCCCAAGCATCAATACACATGTATATTCCATATAAACCCCCCTCCCTACATGGACACAGATGCATCAATGTAAATGTGCCCCAAGCATTTACATTGATGTAATCTGGGTGAAGGCGCCAGAATGACCGGACAAGGTCCGGTCATTCTGGTGAACTCAAAAGGATTCAAATTCAATAGAATTTGAATCCTTTTGTTCAAATTATCTGCAGTCCTGCTGGAGATAATTAAGCATAATAGAGAGAGAGGAGATACCTCCGCTCACTCTATTATGTGCATTCTGGCATCGCAATTACCATTGCGATGTCCAGGAATGCTTAGAGTTAGGCTACTTTCACACTTGCGGCAGAGAGATCCGGCAAGCAGTTCCGTCGCCGGAACTGCCTGCCGGATCAGGCAAAATGTATGCTAACTGATGGCATTAGTAAGACTGATCAGGATCCTGATCAGTCTTAAAAATGCCTGATCAGTCGAAAAAATGCATTGAAATGCCGGATCCGTCTTTCCGGTGTCATCCGGCAAAAACGGATCCGGCATTTATTTTTTCACCTTTTTTTTAGTCTGCGCATGCGCATACCAGAAGGACGGATCCGGCATTCCGGTATTCTGAATGCCGGATCCGGCACTAATACATTCCTATGGGAAAAAATGCCTGATCCGGCATTCAGGCAAGTCTTCGGTTTTTTTAGCCGGAGATAAAACCGTAGCATGCTACGGTTTTCTCTTTTGCCTGATCAGTCAAAACGACTGAACTGAAGACATCCTGATGCAAACTGAACGGATTACTCTCCATTCAGAATGCATGGGGACATACCTGATCAGTTCTTTTCCGGTATAGAGCCCCTGTGACGGAACTCTATGCCGGAAAAGAACAACGCAAGTGTGAAAGTAGCCTTACAGGCGGGAGATCAAAGGATCTCCCGCCTGTCATCAAGTGCACGCGGCCCTGCGACGCGCGTGCAGGGGCGCGCGGGCAGGTGCGGTGACGTCATCTCACCGCGCCGGCCCACGTGTCCTGCACGGTGGTGTGGGTGCGCGCGTGCGCGCGCGCGCCCCCTGGTGGCGCGGGAGTGCGGGCCGCCGGGGGGATAAATATCCGGCGGCCCCGGCACTCTGTAGGTGAGGAGAGGACCCCCACCTTGATAAGCGCATCGGCGCTTAGGACATGGCCCCTGTACTCGTGGTGGAGGATCGGGGCCCCCACCTGGTATAGCGCATCGGCGCTCAGGACATCGGGACCCTCCCCCGCCGGCTTAAGGACCGACCGGACCCCCACCTGAAGAGAGCGCGCCCTGCGCTCTGGGAGAAGGACCGGACCCCTGCAGCCCCCACCCCCCAGAAGGAGGCCCCCTGGCTGGCGAGGATCACCCTGGACAACGAGCAGAAACCCTAAGTACCTCAGCAGCATTGCTGCTGTTCTTAACCCCTTCCCTGCCAGACTATCCCCTACTGCTCTCTCCCCTGGTGTACCCCTGGTCCCTTGCCTGCCAACCCTTTCCCTACACCCCTGATCACCCCTGATTAACCCCATTGTGACCCCCCTGGTAACCCTAGGCAGCCTGTTCCTGTGGCCCTATTTGTACCCCTGATCAACCCCTGGTATCTATCCCCTGATCCCCCTAATGACCCCTGGAACCCGATACACCCCTGGTTAGCCCTGATTAACCCCTGGTTCCCTGGTCCTCAGTAAAGCAGGCCTCTGCTCTGCAAACAAATCCTCTGTAGAGCATGCCTCTGCTCTGCAAACAATCCTTTTTAACCCTTCGTCATACCCCGTAGGGACAGTATATAGTCAGGTGGGGTGGATTGTTAATATACTTGTATGTGTGAACTGTCTAGTTAGTTGATGGGTGGAATTGGGAACGTGTAGTGTAGTTGAGTTCTGTATATTTAGTGCTGTATTGTTAGTATTGCGTGCGTAGTGTATTGTTAGTAATAAATACTGTGTTTGGTTTATAACTATCTGTGTGGCGTGTGGTTATTGGCGATAGTTAGTTTAGTAAGGCGCATGCAGCTAGCATAGTGATCAGTGTAAAGTATAGCGAAGGTATTGTTGTTATTATATAAAGGCATAAATGGGCAGAGTTATCACTAGATGGCTCCTCCCATTTATGAATATTAATTATCGATATTTGCATAAATATTGGTGATTAATATTCCCCCTTTACATTGGCGAGTCAGGCCCACTGCTTAGATTTTGAAATCTGTGTTTGGTTTTGGGGTTAGAGGTCAGTCATCCTGTGAATTGTCAGGCAAGAGAGACGTGGTCAGCTGAGCGTCTAGGACCTGATAATTCGGACAGGTAACGTGACTCTTCCTTACGGCACCAAGTGCAGATCAAAATCTTTAGCAGAGAATCTATAATCTGTTCTGTGAATTAATATTTTGCTGTTTGCTTTGCACGGTCACTGCATCGCTCAAGTGATTGCAAGGGAGAAGCGGACACGTCACTGAAGGAGATCCATCTTCGTGGGAGCGGCGTACAAGTCCGGCTGGGGAAGAAGCGATCCGGGAAAATGGACTTCTTCCAAGCAGCTGCGAGGTACGGCGCCAAGGAGAAGATGGACACTCATCAAACGGTGAGTATGGACTTCCCCACACTGCAACACTTGAGCAGACACAGCACATTTAACCCCATCCTCCCCACTACATACAAGTCAGCAGTGGTCCGATTTGTTAGCACAGGCTTGTGGTTACGACAAGCTTTGTGTTAACAAACGGACGGTTTTGAACAAGGCCACCAAATGGCTTCGGATGCTAGCCAAACTCGTTCATACGTTTGAGGCTAGCATCTGTAAGCCAAAGGAAGTTGCGCTGGTGTCTCGGTCAACGGAGACAATTCCTCCGGCCATTCACTGCCAGTGCTGTGCCAGTAATTCGGACCAGGTTTCGACATTGCAGGCGCAGCTGGCAGAGAATGTGCAGTCTACTGTTGACCGAGATGCGCAGGTGGCTAGGATAGAGTCACAGTTGGTAGAGCTGCAGAGGCAGAAGGAGGAAATTGAGGCTAAGTTGACTCAGTCTTATACTGAAGTCAAAGCCTTCAAGGAGCGGACTGCCTCTACTGACGTGACGGTAGCCAAATTGAAGGCTCAGGTTGCTGTAAGGTCCCAGCTAATGTCTGGCATGCAACAGGTTATCACCAAGTTGGTGCCTGCCCTTTCTTTTTCCATAAAGCCAGGGTCGGAATCTCCTAAAATGTTGCCCTGTGCAGGGCCACAAGGGGGGAGAGTAGTCTGTGACCGGTCTAATCATCAGGTCAAGCCGGTCCAGACTAACAGAGATTTTTCCCTGACTTTGGGAAAAAGAACTGTGGTGAAAAGTGCGTCCCTGAGGATGGAACAATTCAGGAGAAGGGAGCACGGCTGCAGTGTAGATGGACCTGGGCCATGCAGAGCAAACATCAGATGTTTTGCTTGTGGTGGCCTAGGTCACATAGCGAGACACTGCAAAACAGATAGGAACATAACACACAGGACAGGAAACCAAGTCACGTGTTTCAGGTGTGGGAACAAAGGACACATTGCAAGGAATTGCCCTGGTGCAAGTAATTGCAATGTGTCCAACAGTATCAGCCAGGTAACAAATTGGGCAGTGGGGTCTAGTCAGCTTGGCCATAAAGGGGTTACCTCTCGGCAGCATCACCAGCTGCTGAGGGGTCAGAGTGGCCAAGCTAGGCTAGGCAACATTTGACACCCCTGTACTATTTTTTTACACCGTGTGTTCCCTGTGTATGTCCATGTTGTGTGTTTTTGTTATCTGTTTGTGAGTTTTTCTTGATGTTGATGGTGGTAGTCCTTGTCTACGAATGTGTTCCACCATGCTGATTTATGTAGTGGTGTAAGTCCCATCTGCTGTCTGTTTCATTCTGTGTCCCCTTGCAGTGGAACAGTGTTATACTGTGGATCGAGAACGTATAGGCTTGCGAGCAGATAATTTCACACGGGAAATCCTACACAAAGGATGATGTGATTTTATTCTGGGCAGCCAGGGTCTCGGATCGATACAGATAACGCTGTTGTGCTCCAGGTTTTCGGTAGGGCTGTGTTGCGCTGCGGACTGGGGCGGACAGACAACATTGGTGTAATGTTGTGTTGCGCACTTAATTCTAGTCCGGTCAGGTAGCACAGCTCTCATAGGGATTGGACGCAGAGTGTTGGGCAGCAGAGTGTGGACTGTGTTCTTGTGTTGTGGGGTCCTGGGGAGCCAGGGCATAACTATGCCATTGGTTCTGCGGGCCCCCACAGGATGGGATCACAGGGGGAGGTCATCCTGGGTGCACATGAGTGGACAGGGATGTGGTACCATCAATAACAAGATGGTGCTTTGTCCACAGAACTCCAGTTATCCCAACCTAGTAGGATGGTGTCACGGAACCATGAACCAGACGTACAACAAGAGATAAGTGAAAATAAAGCTGTAAAGCAAAGTCCAAACGGATGGTGAAACCGAGCAGAGTCTTTGCGAAGCCAGAGGTCAGGAACCAGAAGGGTAGTCAGACGAAGCCAGGATCAGGAACCAGCAGGGTAGTCAGACGAAGCCAGGATCAGGAACCAGCAGGGTAGTCAGACGAAGCCAGGATCAGGAACCAGAAGCAGCAGCAGTCTTAGAAGCATGTGAACACAAGAGGACCAAGCAAGGAACTGAAGCCACAGACCTCCTATATATATGAGCTAGGCATCCAGCTCCTCCCAGTGGGAAGGAGGAGCCGCAGGGTGGAAGGCTACAAGAAACCCAGAAACCAAGATGGCCGCCAGCACATGTCAAACGAAGGAGAACAGCAAGAAGGTAAGACCATGACAGTACCTCCCCCTCAAGGGCCCCTCCTCCGCGGAGCACAAAACGGTTTCTGAGGGAAGCGTGCGTGGAAGGCTCGGAGCAAGGCAGGAGCATGGACATCTGCGGAGGGAACCCAGGAACGCTCCTCTGGACCATAACCACGCCAATGGACCAAAAACTGCAACCGACCGCGGACCAGGCGTGAGTCCAGGATATTGCTCACCTCATATTCCTCACGATTGCCCACTTGGACCGGACGAGGCCGAGGAACCGAGGAAGTGAAACGATTACACACCAGTGGCTTCAACAGGGAGACATGAAACACGTTGAAGATCCGCATGCCAGGAGGAAGCGCAAGGGCATAGGCTACCGGGTTTACCCTGCGAAGCACTCGGAAGGGACCAACAAAGCGAGGCGCCAGCTTGGGAGTGGGCACTCGAAGGTTGAGGTTGCGGGTGGACAACCATACACGTTCTCCGACCTGGTAGGAAGGAGCAGGCGCTCGTCTGCGATCAGCCTGGAGTCTCTGGCGCTGCGCAGAGACCTCAAGGGACTTCTGGATCTGTACCCAAGAAGCACGTAGGACGGAAAGGTGATCCTCCACAGCCGGAATATCCTGGGGAGAGAATACCTCCGGTAACACGGCAGGTTGGAACCCATAATTGGCCATGAAGGGAGACGTCCCAGAGGAAGAGTTCACCGCCGTGTTCCTGGCAAACTCAGCCCAAGGCAGGAGGTCAACCCAATTGTCTTGGTGATCGGAGACATAGCAACGAAGGAATTGCTCCAAGGCCTGATTGGATCGTTCTGCGGCCCCATTGGACTGAGGGTGGTAGGCCGAGGAGAAGGAGAGATGAATCCCCAACTGGGAGCAAAAGGCGCGCCAGAACCTGGACACAAACTGACTCCCCCGATCCGACACAATCTCCTTGGGCAAACCGTGCAACCGGAAGACCTCCCTGGCAAAAATCGTGGCCAACTCTTGTGCAGAGGGTAACTTCTTGAGAGGAACACAGTGGCACATTTTGGAAAACCGATCCACAATCATGAGAATGACCGTATGGCCTCGGGATGCAGGGAGGTCCACAATGAAATCCATCCCCAGGTGTGACCATGGGCGCTCCCCGGTGGCTATGGGTTGCAGAAGGCCCAACGGAAGGTGCCGAGGGGACTTACTCTGGGCACAAACGGAGCATGCCGCTACATATGCGGCGATGTCGGAACGTAGGGAAGGCCACCAGAACAGACGTGAAACAGCCCAGGACAGCTGATTCTTTCCAGGATGCCCCGCGGTCTTGGAGTTATGGTACGTTCGCAACAACCGAGTGCGCAACTCCTCAGGCACAAAACATCTGCCGTTGGGTCTCCCAGAGGGAGCACCAGATTGAGCCGCCAAAATCTGCTCACCCAGGGGAGAGGTCAGGCTGGTGCGAATGGCGGCCAGGATCTGATTCGGAGGTATGACCGAAGTCGGAATCGATTCCTCCCTGGACAGCTCGGAGTACTGCCGTGATAAGGCATCCGCCCTGATGTTCTTGGAACCGGGTAGGTAGGAGACCACGTAATTAAAACGTGACAAGAACAGAGCCCATCTGGCCTGACGTGGTGTCAATCTCTTGGCCTCAGAAAGGTAGGTCAGATTCTTGTGGTCCGTCAGGATGAGAACCGGAACCACCGAACCCTCGAGCAAGTGCCTCCATTCTTTAAGGGCCTGCACGATGGCCAATAACTCCCTGTCACCAATCTGATAGTTGCACTCCGCGGAAGACAGTTTCCGGGAGTAAAACCCACAAGGAAGCAGAGGACCCTCTGGTGTTCTACGCTGAGACAGAAGGGCGCCTACTCCCGTCTCAGACGCGTCCACCTCGAGGACAAAGGGCAACCCAGGGTTGGGATGCGACAGAATCGGAGCCGACACAAAGGCGGACTTTAGGGCTTCAAAAGCTCGGATGGCCTCGAGCGGCCAGACCTGGGAATTACTGCCCTTCCTGGTCAGATCCGTGAGAGGCTTGGCCAGCATGGAAAAGTCCCTGATGAACTTCCGATAATAATTGGCGAAGCCCAAAAAGCGCTGCAGGGAACGAAGACCACTGGGCTGGGGCCACTGTAAGACAGCCGAAACCTTCTCAGGATCCATGGAGAACCCCTCAGCGGAAATGATGTAACCTAAGAAGGTTACCTGGGATCGGTGAAATTCGCATTTCTCAAGCTTACCGAACAGCTTGTTCTCTCGTAACCGTTGCAACACTCGTCTGACATCCAGAATGTGGGCCTCCATGGATTCAGAATATACCAAGATGTCATCCAAATAGACCACCACACACTGCTGCAACAGGTCACGGAAAACATCGTTGATGAATTCCTGAAAGACTGCGGGCGCATTGCACAACCCAAAGGGCATAACCAAGGATTCGTAATGACCGGTCCTGGTGTTAAACGCGGTCTTCCACTCATCGCCCGCCTTGATCCTTACCAGGTTATATGCCGCCCTCAGGTCGAGTTTGGTAAAGACCGTGGCCCCTTTAAGGCGATCGAACAGCTCGGAAATCAAGGGTATCGGGTAAGCGTTCTTGATCGTGATGCGATTGAGACCCCTGTAATCGATGCAAGGCCTCAACTCACCGCCCTTCTTTTTCACAAAGAAAAATCCAGCCCCTGCCGGGGATGAAGATTTGCGAATGTGTCCGCGTGAAAGCGCCTCCCTCACGTACTCCTCCATGGCCTCATTCTCCGCTACCGACAGTGGATAGACTTTGCCACGAGGAGGAACGGCACCAGATTGTAACTCTATGGCACAATCGTATGGGCGGTGCGGAGGTAGGGCAACCGCGCGCACCTTATCGAATACATCCCGGTACTCCTCGTATTCAGGAGGCAACAGAGAGTCCGAGGAAGTACACAGCAACTTGACAGACCCATGGATGCAACTAGCCCCACACTGCGGTGACCACGAGAGGATCTCGACCGATCTCCAATCGAAAGTCGGATTATGCTTCTGGAGCCAGGGGTACCCCAAGACCACCGAGTAGTGTGGAGACGAAATAACCTGGAGGCAGACCGACTCTCTGTGAACGGCACCAATGGCTATCCCCACTGGAAGGGTCTCATGAGTCACGTGTGGCGGCAGAAGGGGTCTGCCGTCTATCGCCTTAAGAGCCAGTGGGGAACCTCGAGCCTGCAGAGGAATGGAATTGGCGGCAGCGAACACACTATCAATGAACAAACCACCAGCACCAGAGTCCACCAACGCCTGGGTCGTCACCGAGCCCCCGACCCAGGAGAGGACAACAGTGATCAGTGGTTTGTCAACACGGGAAACCGGGGACGAGGAGACTCCACCCAAGATCTGCCCCCGACAGGATCTCAGGTACGAGCGTTTTCCCGGACGGTTCGGACATGCCAACCGAAAATGCCCACCGAGACCACAGTACATGCATCGGCCCTCGCGTCTCCGGAGTGCCCTCTCCCCCTCGGACAGGCGAGCAAACCCCAGCTGCATGGGTTCACCCCCAGACAAGTCATCCCCAGGAGGCGTGGGAGGAGAGGGAGGCACGGGTGGGACAGCAAACGTAGGCACCAATCTGTTAGAAGACCTCCGCAGGTTCTCCTTAAAGGAAGGTCTCTCCCTGAGTCTGGTGTCAATCAAAATCAGGAAAGAAATAAGAGACTCGAGCTCAACTGGTAGGTCCTTAGCTGCAACCTCATCCTTCAAGGCATCCGAGAGACCATGAGAGAAAGCAGCGACCAGAGCCTCATTATTCCAGCCCACCTCTGCTGCCAGGGTACGAAACTCAATGGCGTATTCAGCTACGGATCGTGAACCCTGTCTGATGGACATAAGGAGCTTCGCAGCAGAGGAAGCACGAGCCGGCACATCGAATACCTTCCGAAGAGAAGCAACAAAACCGGAAAACTCGGCAACCACCGGATTGTTGTTCTCCCATAAAGGGCTGGCCCAGGCCAAGGCCTTGTCCGAGAGCAGCGAGATCAAGAAGCCCACCTTTGATCTCTCAGTGGGAAAGGCATGTGGCAGCAACTCGAAATAAATGCCCACCTGGTTAAGGAAACCTCGGCACTGAGTTGGCTCTCCCCCAAAGCGCTGTGGAAGAGGGGCAGAACCGGTCATACCCCGAAACACCGCAGGCGCAACAACAGGTGTCGGGGTAGACTCTGGCGCAACAACCGGAGCGGCAGTAGGAGCGAGCCCAGGAGCGGCAACCGACCCATCGGCAACGGGAGCGAAATGAGCCGTGCGTTCAAGCAGGGTTTGCAACGCCACAGCGAACCGACCCAACAGGTGATCCTGCTGATCAAGTCTGGCAACCAGCGTGGGTAGCGAGGATGGCCCTGTACCGTCAGAATTCATGGCTTGGTCCTAATGTCACGGAACCATGAACCAGACGTACAACAAGAGATAAGTGAAAATAAAGCTGTAAAGCAAAGTCCAAACGGATGGTGAAACCGAGCAGAGTCTTTGCGAAGCCAGAGGTCAGGAACCAGAAGGGTAGTCAGACGAAGCCAGGATCAGGAACCAGCAGGGTAGTCAGACGAAGCCAGGATCAGGAACCAGCAGGGTAGTCAGACGAAGCCAGGATCAGGAACCAGAAGCAGCAGCAGTCTTAGAAGCATGTGAACACAAGAGGACCAAGCAAGGAACTGAAGCCACAGACCTCCTATATATATGAGCTAGGCATCCAGCTCCTCCCAGTGGGAAGGAGGAGCCGCAGGGTGGAAGGCTACAAGAAACCCAGAAACCAAGATGGCCGCCAGCACATGTCAAACGAAGGAGAACAGCAAGAAGGTAAGACCATGACAGATGGCCATCCTTATCTGTTGGTGCAGAGGGATGTGCAGCAGAGGATGCAATCCTCTGAAGGTACGGTGTTAAGACACCAGTGTTGGGATAACGAGGGGTCCTGGGAGATAAAGGGCAGCTCAATGCCTTTCTCTACCCATGGGTCAAAGGTATTGGTGCTGGAAATTTTCACATTAATTGCACTGTTAGGGGAGAAATTCCCCTGGGAGCGCCTGGTATTTTCTTCTGCCATAGGTGTGATTTTATATGGAGCGGAAGAAAAACCCAGGAGACGCCACAGAAGAGACCAGCTATTCCCCCTGACACTGTTGTGAAGCTCCAGAGGATCCCACTGGATTTTGGCAACTAAGCGACCTCTGCCTAGAGGTGTTCTAGAGAAGACTGTGCCACAATCCAGCGGGAGCATTATTTAAGGCTCTGGAGGAAGACTTGGGAGACGTTCGGGTGGAAGAACTTATCACTTGTTTCACCCAGTGAAACTTCTTCTGGTTCTGGTCATCGTAATCGAAGGGTCAAGGGACTTACTGACCAAATACACCAGAACCAGACAGAACTTTACAGAACTATCCGGAGGAGGAGGCTCAGGACATAACTCCAACTTTGTCCTGTAGCCAAATATTTTTTGTTTCCTATGAGGGTTCGGAACGTATAACATGTACTACCCTGAAACCCCATAGCACATTGTATTGTATATATATTGATTATGTTTGTTGGTTGATTGTGTACCCATAGACACTCTAGGTACAAATGTGTGACAGCCTACACCCAGGGAAACTCGCCCAACGCATTGCGGTGAGTTATAAATTTGGCTGTACACATTTGCATCCTATAGTCGTTTCCCATTGACACAGGGGTCTGCGACCTACCTGTGTCTTTGGAGGTGTAGAGATATGCCAGGTTGCATGAGTCTCTATGGGTACACACATTTAATGGAATTTGGTGGTGTTGGGAGGGATGTGACATGTGTTTTGTGTGAATGGGGATAAGGTTAGGTCACGATAGGGACAGGCATCATTCATTTGCCACCTTGAACCCTGGACTGGTGAGGTTCTTAAGGGAAGGGCTGGAGGTGTAGTGTGGCGGAGGTGTTCTCCGCAGTAGAATTTAGGTACTGTGACATCGCCGCTTGAGAGTTTGACCTGCCTTGTAAAGACCTATTAATCTGTCCACGGGAGAACTGCACCCATCAAGATGGAAACAGACGTTGGATAGAAGAAAGTTGGGACAAAGACTGTAAGGGTGAACCCGCTCCAGAATTGGGTGGGACGAAGATACCTGAAGATCGGCAGAATTACCGAGAGACTGTGGGGGTGTGGTCACTCCAAAGTGGGGGTGGCCGACACCAAGAGACTGTTATAGAAAGGCCAGTTAAAGACTGTAAGGGTGAACCCACTCCAGAATTGGGGGGGGCGAAGATACCTGAAGATCAGCAGAATAACCGAGAGACTGTGGGTGTGTGGTATCCTAAAGATGTCAAGAAGAAGACGGTGTATCCGGTGGACGGAGGAGGAGGTTACGGTGAAGGGCATGTCGGAGGAAGCTGGATGAGGGATGTCTAAGTACCTAAAGATCAGTGTGCACTACAGTTCTTCCTGAACTTCCACCAAAGATGGGGTTGAAGGGGGGCAAATATATCTCAACCCGTTCCCCCATTATATTGTCGTATTATTTTCCGACAACAGGGGGATTGTTGAGGAACGGTTGAGACGTATGCATATATATCCATGCATGCCTGCAAACACGTGCGGGCATGTATGGTATATATGTGCATACATTGGACATAGCATCATGGGACGATGTGCGCAGATGTGCCCAGCATCTGCGCACGTCTGCCCATGGTGATCCCCAGGGGCTCATGGTGGCCCCTGTGGGAAATATGTGCCCCCTTATGATGTAGGGGCTTGTGCCCCCTTATGATGTAGGGGCTTGTGCCCCCTTATGATGTAAAGACTATTCTAGGGGCTTGTGCTCTCTAATATTCCCCAGGAGCTCATTCATGCCCCTGTGGGAATTCATATATGTATGTGCCCCCTTAATAGATATATCATATAATGCCCCCTGTATCCTATAATGCATATATATCCCCCTTAAATATGATTAATGTATACATGTGTATGGATGTGCCCCAAGCATCAATACACATGTATATTCTATATAAACCCCCCCTCCCTACATGGACACAGATGCATCAATGTAAATGTGCCCCAAGCATTTACATTGATGTAATCTGGGTGAAGGCGCCAGAATGACCGGACAAGGTCCGGTCATTCTGGTGAACTCAAAAGGATTCAAATTCAATAGAATTTGAATCCTTTTGTTCTAATTATCTGCAGTCCTGCTGGAGATAATTAAGCATAATAGAGAGAGAGGAGATACCTCCGCTCACTCTATTATGTGCATTCTGGCATCGCAATTACCATTGCGATGTCCAGGAATGCTTAGAGTTACAGGCGGGAGATCAAAGGATCTCCCGCCTGTCATCAAGTGCACGCGGCCCTGCGACGCGCGTGCAGGGGCGCGCGGGCAGGCGCGGTGACGTCATCTCACCGCGCCGGCCCACATGTCCTGCACGGTGGTGTGGGTGCGCGCGTGCGCCCCCTGGTGGCGCGGGAGTGCGGGCCGCCGGGGGGATAAATATCCGGCGGCCCCGGCACTCTGTAGGTGAGGAGAGGACCCCCACCTTGATAAGCGCATCGGTGCTTAGGACATGGCCCCTGTACTCGTGGTGGAGGATCGGGGCCCCCACCTGGTATAGCGCATCGGCGCTCAGGACATCGGGACCCCCCCCCCTCCCCCGCCGGCTTAAGGACCGACCGGACCCCCACCTGAAGAGAGCGCGCCCTGCGCTCTGGGAGAAGGACCGGACCCCTGCCGCCCCCACCCCCCAGAAGGAGGCCCCCTGGCTGGCGAGGATCACCCTGGACAACGAGCAGAAACCCTAAGTACCTCAGCAGCATTGCTGCTGTTCTTAACCCCTTCCCTGCCAGACTATCCCCTACTGCTCTCTCCCCTGGTGTACCCCTGGTCCCTTGCCTGCCAACCCTTTCCCTACACCCCTGATCACCCCTGATTAACCCCATTGTGACCCCCCTGGTAACCCTAGGCAGCCTGTTCCTGTGGCCCTATTTGTACCCCTGATCAACCCCTGGTATCTATCCCCTGATCCCCCTAATGACCCCTGGAACCCGATACACCCCTGGTTAGCCCTGATTAACCCCTGGTTCCCTGGTCCTCAGTAGAGCAGGCCTTTGCTCTGCAAACAAATCCTCTGTAGAGCATGCCTCTGCTCTGCAAACAATCCTTTTTAACCCTTCGTCATACCCCGTAGGGACAGTATATAGTCAGGTGGGGTGGATTGTTAATATTGTATGTGTGAACTGTCTAGTTAGTTGATGGGTGGAATTGGGAACGTGTAGTGTAGTTGAGTTCTGTATATTTAGTGCTGTATTGTTAGTATTGCGTGCGTAGTGTATTGTT